>NW_010564170.1:0-32177 GCF_000687285.1 Phaethon lepturus
TCTCCGGCTGCAGTTGTGCAGGTTTTTTTCCAACCCCTCCTTAACTCTGTCACCCCAGAGGAGCTGCCACCATCGCTGATAGGCAATGCTGATTTAGTTGTCATGGGCAATCTGTGGCAATTATGAAGTACTTGTCCTGTCACATGAAGGTGTTAAAAAATGAAATGCTGGTAAATGACCCACAGATCTGGCGCTCGTCTTCCTGCAGTAATGATGGTGGCCTGAAGTGTTGAGAGGTTACAGACTTTAAAAACTATTTCTCTCAAAGCAGTGGTGTTGCTAAAACCAAAGTTCACCTAAGTGCATGTCGAAAGGAAAAAAATGTTGCTTTAGGTTTTAGGGATGGCAGAGCTATAAAATAAGCTATATCTGCATGAGCTACAGGATGAAAATAATTCACTAACAATCCCCTTCACAATGATAACCAACCACCAAAATGTCAAACAAAAGGCTGGAAACCTTTATTGAATCAGATGCTTGTCAGTCTTCTGACAAATGTGTCAGCTCTGGGTATTTTAGTCAGCAATTTCAGTAACAACCAAATGGCCTTTTGTACACAGAACATGAAGACAGCCTTCAATTGGCATGGATAATAATAAATCTCAGGCTTTTGAACCTTTAATTCTCACTCTTTTTTCGTGTTGGAAGAGATAAATGGGAGCTTTACTCATCTCCTTGCTCACATTGATCCAGAATGTAATTTTATTCAGAAATTTTATTAGTGGCATGCCTCATTTAAAAATCTGGAATTAAATGTTGCCTTCCAACGTAGGTCACCAGCACGATTCTCAGAACAACTTCAAGACAGCGGGCTGTATGCACAGCATAACAATGCTCGTAAATAACTACCCAACTGGCAAAGGAGTGCACACTGTGTTGAAATCCAGTTTGAGGGGTAGATTGGAAGTGTTCAGACCCTGAATGCTCTGAAGCTGGGTGCTTCATAAATGTATTGCTTTTGGCAAGGCGTGTGTATCAGCTATATCTCTGGGGGTAAAACCCTGCCAATCACACTCTGCTTTAAAAAAACCCAGAAGTCATCTATTCTCTCCAAAAAGCCACACGGGATGGAAGCAGATGAGGGACAAATTCAAAACAGTCTAATAGTCTGTTTATCAGCGGTAGCTATGCCAATTTGGTGAAATTGTGCCAAGCTTACTCCCGATTCACACCATAGCTCTGATGAAAACCTGGGTATAAGGAACTCAGTTGAGGAAAAGATGCCAAAGGAGAATCTTATTTTCCGAAGTAAATTTTTATACCTGTGATAACCCTTATACCTGACATTTTCTGTGACCAGAGAACAAAAGAGGTGGAGAAAAATGGACCATTTCATAATCTATGCCAATAACAATTAGCCAGCAGACGCATCCTCATATTGACAGGTCAACTGGCTGCTATTTTCATCACTCAGCATCTAACCTACGACTTCGTATTATCAATGTTTTAGAGGGAGGGCAAACGAATCTCCAGCACTCCTGGGAATACTCGCATGAGCTTGGCAGTTCTTAGCAGAAATCATTCAAAAACAAAAGTTTAAGAAAAAAAAAAAAAGAGTGATGACATTCATGGGATAAGAAGGAAGTTTTGTCTCTGTGCCTGTTTAACAGTTGTCTGGCAACAGTCATGTGGCAAACCCAGACTTCTCGGGGCCCAAGCAATATGTGGGCTCACAAAGGTGACATATTGTTCAGGTTTGCTTCCAGATGGCCCAGAAAGAATCAACTTGCAAGTCCAAAAGAGACTTGGTTCAGGAACTCCTGCTGTCACTGCTGTCAGTCAGTGCCCTGGTGAAAAATTGTCTTAAGAGTTTGATTGAAACTGATATTTCTTACATAACCTAGAAGAACTCTACATTATATTATCTTCCCCCCAAATCCATCAGAAATGTTGAATATACACTTAAGACAATTGAGTACATCTTAAGAAAGAGAAGTTTTGGGTAATGAATTTTTTTCTAGGTATTTTGGTCTTTTTTAAAAGTGTATATCCTTAGAAAAAGAAAAATCAGTAGTTACTGTAAAAGCTGCCTATTGACAAATTTGAGTCCTGTAACTCAATTTGTTCATGTAACACAGCACACTAGACTAATAGTATTACATCAGTAACCTAACTGCACATAATCTTTTATTTTTTATCTGCAGAAGTTGATGTCTCAGATTGCTTTTTTTCTTGTTTTAGAAAATAAGTTTTGCAGCTTACACACTGACAAACTGGCAGTTGTTACAAACTGCCAGTAGGGCAGAAACATATTGATTTGCTTTCAGGACACTGAAGCCCAGACAGGAGTGCATACATGCCTGCTTGAAGTCTTGCTATCCAAACGACTTCCCTCCAGAATGTCTACCTATTATATTAAGAATAAATAGTATATAATTAGCATTCAAGGCCATTGTGAAAGAATTACAAATAAAGTCTGCTTTTCTCTGAAGACAGATGAAAAATCTAAAAATGTAAATAGAAAAACCTGAGTTTTGAGTAAATAGAGTCTTTAAAAAATCCAAAAATGTCCTGAAAAATAAAAATAATATTTCAAATTACTCTTATATCCCTTTTCCCTACTTACTTGGCCTTTCTGAAGTCATAAATGGAACTTTAAGATCTCAGAAAAAAAATTCAAAGGATATATTCACACAGGTAATTTGACATCAGCAAATTTCCAGTACAGGTTTAGAGACTTCTTTTTTCCTTTACAAACATCAGACCTTCCAGAAACTTATTCACACATCAAAGCTAAGCCAATGATAAATTTGTAAGTAATAGAAGGCTTCTAATATTAAGAATCCCCAATTACAGCTTAGAATTATCATTCTTTAAATATCATGAAAGAGGTAAGCTAAAAATCTGAGGGAAAAAAAAAAACCTGTGAGAACAGGAGAGAATTTATTCAGGCTGCTCATCAATCTACAAACACTAATTGACAAAAGCAGTGTTCTGATAGGAACTGCATTTCAGTCCATGCTTCTAACAGGCCATTTACTCTTACTCATGAACTCCATCAGAGCCTGACTTCAAAAGTAATGCTAAATGCTGTAACTCAAATGCAAAAACAGAAATGTAAACTGTGACACAATAAAGATACTGTTTTATATGAATTCATCACAGCTGTGATTACTTTCAATAAATCTATACATTCAGATGCATCAGGAATAATTAACCTTGGAGACTGATTGAGCTAAAAAACCCATTTAAAAAAATAAACTAACTAAGGACTGGAATTTTTGGCTACTTCTTTTACAAAGAGACTGTGGCAGCAACCTCAAAAGAAACATTAAATCAAAATAATCAGGGACCCAGTAAGAAGAGGGGAGAAAGATTCTGAGAATGAAGAGGCAACGTGACCTTTTCTGGCCAAGCGGATATCGTGTTGCATTCGTCAACACAGGAAAAATATGGAAGACGTGAAAGGAAGAGAATCCGTTGCAGGTCTGGAAATGCAGTTCTAACCCTGAGAAATGACACCTGGTTTACAGACAACTCTGACAAATGTAGTCCTTATATAAAGTTATCTGAATGTGTCAGCCTGTGAGGCAGTACAAATATGAAATGTCTGAGCTGATCTTTTCCCTGCACTGCAACCTGTCACATCTGCCACTTGAATGTGAATGTAACATACACGGTACATACGAATTTTTTCTTTGAATAGTTTACTGATTGTAATTTTCATTTTGATGGCTATGATCCTGACTAGACATCACAGATTTCAATTATTTGTTCTCCAAGCCTCATTGTTTGATCACAATTTTTACTCTTTGTATTGCAAAAGCACGAAAGATAGAAACACTTTATACCCTCATTCTGCAGCGGGGTGCGGTGGAGTGTCACACTGTGGTTCGTGCCGGGATTCAGCAGGTGGGGAGGCTGCTGCTCTGAAATGGCTACCCACATACCCACATCGTCTAGAGCTGTTATCTGACCTTTCCATGCCCTTTTCCTTCAATGCAGTAAGGAAGTCCCAGACATTTCCGACCTGCTGCAAACCTTAACAACCATTCTGTGAGCGTAATTGAATATACATGCAAAACCACGTTCTTTTCCCTCCATTCACCCTCAGTCTCCACGATACCATACATACAGCAGGATATAACACACAGGCTTCACAGTGATGCGTTCAGAAGTACTTTCAAGAACAAACGCTGTTACTGGAGATCTGACGTGCTGCTGCAGGGCTATCTGTTCTGTGCCAAAGAACTAGCTGATATCACCCATTCACCTGCAAATTTTCAGTACTGTTTCTGTTCATAGTTTCTTTTAGACACATCGTTTTGATGATTTCTGCCTGGGAAAAGACTAGTATAGAGGAACTACCCAAGATTATCAAGAAATGATAAATAGAACTTTGAACACTTAAATCACTTTATGTTTGAAAAGGTAACATGAAAACAGAAAAAAGACCTGTTATGTCATCCTACACAATCTTACTCTTAGCACAACAAAGGTGGTACATGTAATGCAGCTGAAGTAGACGTGCTAAGGAACAGAGTGCCTCATTGCTGTGCTGGAAGTTAGTGTGAGAAACCAGCAATAATCATATGGATCTGAAGTGCAATGACTTCATACTCCAGAGTCACAGTCATAAACAGCCGCTGCTGCTGGAATCTGATATTACCATAAATTGGATGATTGTTTTTCTCCATTAATAATAATTAATCATAACATGACCCCACTCTGACAGACATGATAAAAATAGAACAAAAAGAAGCCCTTATCTCAGGTGGTGAAGGATTTATGATAAGAACCAAACATAAACAAGTAAGTCAAAAAACACAGTGAAACAGGTGTGTTTGCAGCTTTGGTGAGAACTAAAGTCAAATAGCAGCAGCAGCCCCAAAATTTTAGATTTCCATGCCATCAAAGCAAATAAGGGTTTTGATAAGGAAGCTAAATAAAAAAAGAAGTCTTATGGTTTTGCTAAGTTGTACCTGAGAATATGAAGAGCAATTCGCAGACTGTGTCATATATTACAGTTAAAAGGAAAAACTGATTGCATCTTGCATATTTATAGACTTCATTCAGGAATATTATTAGGTAAAACAGTAAATGTCAATCAGTGATTTGACTCAAATTTCTGTAGACAGAGGAATTCTTTGAAGCAACGATACAATACAGTGAGATAGATAATCAAATCAGATTACGATTACATAATGTTCTACTCTGCAGTCTAAATTCAGTATGATTTCTTTAAAAGGGACAAATGACAAACCGTAAAATGCAAAAATTTGTAAAATACAAAAAATGTTCAAAAACACGAAATCAAGGTTCAAATTATTCAGCTGAGGAGAACAAAAGGAATAAAAACATGAGAGAGGAGATGAAGATCTGTCCTGAGCAAATGCTATTTTTTTACTATGCATTTAGATAGGAAGGTCTTTTTTCAAGGCAGAAGGATATATATATTTTTATACAGGCTGCCAAGACACTTCCTCTATCTGTCCTTAATGAAAAGGCTACTCTCTTACCTTCACATTCGTACTTCTCTCCTGTTCCTTTTGACACTACCCCTTAAAACTCAGACTGCTTTTGTTAATGGTTAAACGGGTCAGTGATTTGCTGTCCATATTCTTATACAGAGTTCACATGCACCGGTCACGCACACATATTCATCCTCAGATTGCAACTAGCATTGCTTCCTGAAGAGTAGAAGTGGACTTGCAGAATGAAGATCTCAGGAAGCGAACAGTCTATTGATTCCCACCTCCCCCCCCCAATTTAAGAGGGCATGCAAAAACCAAACAGATTTGAGCTTACTCGTCTTACGCTTTCAGATATGAAATGAAGAAGGGTCATGCGCATGTGTTAAGACAGACATGCTTTTTTGACAAATATAATATCAGTAATGTCAAAGTTGATTATCCTTTTTCAAGGGACTTTCTGGGGGCTCTGAGAACATTCACTGCATTTAAATTAAATTGATGAGAATCCTACGTATTTAAACAGGCTTTTCTCCACCAAAGTTATAACACATAGAACAAGTGATAAACAAGTGGTAACAAGACCAAGAAAGCAGACTAGTTTATATTATTAAAAAAACCCAGAAAACTCCAAAAAGCCTTTCAGACTCTCCAAATAAAAAATCTAATACAAGGGAATGGGAAGAGAGAAACTCATCTTTCCTATTTTAAGTTTTAATTAATGTGCTTCTCATAAGACAAAGGAAGAAACTACCTTACTTATCACATTGAAGAATATTCTTCTAAAAATAGCCACATCTTATCCCTAAAAACTTTCAGCCAAACTAATAGGCAGCACAGAATTTATCTAGTATGGTCTGAAGACTGAATGGACATACACACATCTGTGTTTGCATATATATGAACACATCACATTCACATCCATCTAGTCAGAATAAGGCTAAGGACATAAAGTTATGACTACTCATTCTTAGTCTATCCTTTGACTGCTTCCACCATTACAGCTTGCAAGCAGTGGAGGACTAGATACTGATGAAACAGAGGACAAAAAATAGCTGGCAGACACTGTTTAATGCAGAAGTCTAATATTTTATTATAATTTCCACACACACCCTAGACTATAGATACTTTAACAATATTGCTGTTATTGTTATGCTTTCTTCAGATGCAGTGTGCATCTGCTAAAAGAAGATCTATGCTTTGCTCATAAAATCCAGGTGAATCTGTTTATATTTAGTTTTCTATTAATTTACGATACTAGGCCTTCAACTGTAAGTTGCAGTTACACTTAGGAACATCAACATTGAGAGAAAGAGGGTATCTATACTGAGATTAAGGGTCAGACCTACGAAAGGACTAACTAGAGAGGTGTTGGGAACCCAGTGATTACAGCAATGCAATAGACACAGACTGCAAATAACATTCACAGGGAGAGCAAATGTCCTTATAACGAAATTCTGAGAAATTCTAGCACCCTGAAGAGCCTGGGTTAGACACCTAAATCAAGGCTACAGGGAAATACGTGCTTCTACTTGGAACTCACATCTGGAAATTTTTCCCTGGATGTACTCTTTAAAAACAGAAAAGAATCAAAAAATAACAAACTACACAGTAACGGTATTTTTTTCTTTAAATCACAACGAGGGCAGGGCACCTCCTCTCCTCTGAATCTCACTCCAATATTAGAAACCTGAGTTCAGTGTTGCTTGTGCTGAAGGGAATATAAACTAATCAATACATTCCAGGAGAAAGACTTGGCTACAGAGCCACAGGGGAAAAGATTACTGTCACTCTTGCCTACTTTGCATACAGAAATAAATGATTCATTGAGCTGAGAGAGGGGGAAGAGGTGAACAACATTCTTTACCTTTGTGATTAAGCTGCACATTCAAGAGGGGGCGGAGAGCAGGATTTTATTCCCTTTTCAAGGGCTATTTCTATTTTTTTAATCTATGTACTGTTAAACGTAAGATGTAATAGCCAGGCCAGGCCAGATACAGGATAAGGTGCAACCTGTACCCTGGGTATCCTGTGTGAGCACTCTACCATATGTCCTGGCTGATCTGTAAGCAGGAACACAGCACTGTGCCCTCCTCTGCCAGCCTTCACCACCACCACTGGAGCTGCACAAAAAAGCGGATGCATGTGAGGTACACTGGCAATGCATCTAGAGGTTGGGACTCACAGGTATCATCCACCTTGGCAACCCCAGCAGGTGTCACACACAAGAAAGCTACAGTCTTACCCTTGTTTTCTAGCAATATACTAGTATTTATAAAGCACAAAGCCGTGCTTTGTGTGAGTATCGCAAGCTAGTTCTGCAATAACTAAGCCAGGTGCTGGTGTCAAGATAGCTGTGTTAGCATTGTGACCTTACAGAAAATACATAGTCTGTCTCTCAGGATCCTGAATTTCATATTTTTATTCATATATATATGTTTTATATAAAAAGGAATGTGGTGTTATAGAATAATATTGAAATTTGGAAGGCAATAAGTAGGAGACAAAAGGTCAACCACCTTTAAGAGGTTGGAGGATTTCACAAAATCTCAAAAGATGCTACTTAGCATGTGAATATGAGCATGAAATGCAACATCCCCGCAGTGCAAATGCTGAACAAGTCCTTTTCCTCCACTATTTAAAGTCTCTGCTGAAATTTGGAGCTTCTCTGAGAAAGTTGAATTCTTCTGAAACTTCTGAGCACCACATTAGTGGTAACAGTAATGTTAGTGACATTCAGTGACTCCTGAAAAATAATTCTCAATTACTATTTACCGATAGAGTACAAAGAGGGAGAAACTGATTTCCAGGGAGTGAGGGACTGGCAAGGAGCATTTCTGATTCTTAAGACACCATCTTTCCTTCTTTTCAGTGATGACCTGTTAGAGTAGGACTAGTTCTAACTGTCCTAGACCAGGAGGAGACTGTGTGGGTTTGCAAAAGACGTGCCTCAGTTGTCACTGACAGTTTCAATTCATGTCTGAAGTGGTCAAGCAATCACAATGTGCTTCACACCACAGCAAGAGGAACTGCAGCTACATCAGTACTCCACAAGGAACACAATGTTTGAAGCTAACAGGGCAAACAGCAGCCATTCACTGTACAAAGGCTGAAAGTTCCTTTAATCTGAAGAAAAGAAACAAAGCTTGTGAAAATAAGTCTTCCTACACTAAAAGCTCAAGAGCTGGAGGGGAAAAAATGGTCTTTACTACCTGAAGTTAGGATGTAGGTCAAGTTCTGAGGGGAGGAAAAGTTTTTTCTTACTCAGTGAAGAAACGGAGGTGTACTCAGAGAGAGGAGTATCATCTACTCCATCCTTCCCAGAGATGATTCATGGATAGCACATTCAGAGAGATGGGCAAGGGACCCCTCCCACAGGTATTCCCAGGGAAAAGCTCTTCAGCAATCCCCAGTGTGGACATATCTGTGGAGGAGAAGGAAACTTTCCGATCTCCCCAGAAGTGGCAAGACAAGAATAGTACGTCTATAGTATTGATTACTTTTTTTGCACGAGATAGAGACTTCCTGGAGAAAAGCAAGACTAAATTATGTGTGTTCATTTATACACGTATATATGTATGTGTGTGTACGTCCACGTATGTTAGTTCTTCCCTGTATGCTAGGGTTAAAAAATGGAGGGAAGATAACCTCAGTCTTAACGGTTACTCAGAATAAACTGTTCTCTATGTCCATGGCAGACACTAAAATAAGTAAACTACAGCAAGGAAGAGCCATGCAGGATAATAGAAGAACAGTAAGGATATTCAGGCACTAGAATCTGCCGTAGAATCTCCAGTACTGGAGACATCCAAAAACAAATCAGGCAGTCATCTGTTAGCATAAAATACACTGCTGACATCTATTTGCAGGGGAATAATATCTATAAAGGAAGGGGGATGAATTATTTGGCCTCCTGAGGTCTGTTCCTGCCCTACCATTTTACTGATGATGGAGGAAACAGTTCTGAAGGAAAGCCTTGCTACAACAAATCTTAGGAATACTTCATTTCTGTGACTAATTCCTACCTCACTAGTGTATGTTTTCTTGCAGTGATACACTTCCGAGGTGAGGTTCTATGAACGAAAAATGCTGGTTTAGCTCCCTTGAGACCTCTGCTTGGGACAATCTGCCAAACACACACAGAACTTGCAGCAGGAACTGGAAAAATCCAGTCAAGTGATAAGCTGGCCTTAAAGAATTCCTGTGTCTATGGACAGTGACCAAGCCCATGTATGTCTTCTGGGAATTTTGGAATAGCAGGAACTGCAAGTCCCTACTGTTCACAGCCCAAATAGTTAAAAAAAAATCCTAATCAGGTCTATTGGTTAAGCCACAGAATCCTCCCTAATGCCACCATGCATGATTTACTAAATAGCTGTCCATTCTCATGAACAAAGTGTCTCCATCTTGAAAGGTACCTCAGGGAAAATCTTCCTGATGATGTAAGTATTGACAAATCTAATTTAGTCACATTCATTATAATCAGTTTTTCACCCCCGCTATGAGAAATTAATGTCTGCGCCTGAAATCACCATCAGGTTTCTGGGTACATAAGTGTCTTCAACTAGGCACAAAGGATAAAGTGTTCTACGAATAATAGATATATTAAAAATGTAATGTTAATGTTATTTACATTGTAAAGCAAAAAAGTGCAATTCACTTTTGCAGAAATAGATCCCTTAGCTGGAGATTTGACTGCCCAAAACATACTGGGTCTAAACCTATTGTCTTTTCTATTGAAGGCTTCCAGAGATCAAGAGATATTTATGGATAATTTCCAACACCTACTCAAAGAAAGTTAAGCTATTTTATACAATGGAACTGCCTTAACTGGAAGAAGAGACATCCATCTTCATCTAAACCATATCCTGCCATTTTTCTCTGTGCTTCTCTGTGCTCTGATGGTGAAGTTTTTTGAACTCTGAGCCTTAGGGCACCTCTTTCCTCCTGGAGCAAAGTGACACACCAAACTCAGGAGCCATGAAGGCTAGTGTTGTGTCTAGTCTACCTATTCTTCCCCCTGCATAGATAAGGGAAAATGATGCTGATTAACATAGAAAGTCCTTATATCTACATTTTATAGCAAGATTGTCTGATTTGAAAACAATTCACTTTTTTTTCCCATAGGATAAGACAAGATACTAAATTTTAATGGGGGAATTTTTTGAAGAGTGTAGCCTCCCTCTTTCTGATTTTTCTTCAGTTTTTGTATGTCATTTCTTGATTGTAAAAAATCTCTTCTCAGCCCCACTTGACCTCCGATTTCAGTGGTTATCCATTTTTTAAAAGCTGGCTTGCTTTGACTACCTAACTTGTCCTTTGGTTGGCTTTGTGAGAACTAGTAAAACATAGTTCTCAATGGTCATTTATGCTTGCTGCTTTTGTAACTACTGTAGGAACATGGGAAGTGGATTTCCTCATGTCAAACACAGGTGGTTTCTTTTTTGTTATTGGGGGAGATTTCAAACTCAATCTCTTTAGCTGAAGAGACTCTTTTTATTAATTAAAGCATTTAGAAGGAATTTGAGGGAAAGATAGGACTAAGCAGTGAATCAGAAACATCTTTAAGGAGGCTGCAACAGCCTCTTATCTCCAGTCTTATACACTAGAATAAGAAAGCTCTACATTTATTCAACTCCTTGCCTCCTAGTTGTATCCAAGAAAAGGTTAAGTATCCATAAGGGTGAGTACTACCACGCCCAGCTCAAGACCATTTTATGCCTTTGCCCAGTCACAACTTGTATAATGAAAGGCGTTAATGGTACTTGTTCAAATAGCACTCAGAGTAATGGTGCGCAAGGTTGCCTGCAACCTGCTGCAGAGTTACAACAAAATCCGATTAATTGCTTATTAAAACTGTCTGTGTTGGTTATGCATAAACAACATGGTTTTGCATATATATACATTCTTCAGGTAGAATCCATCCCTAATTAACAATGCCTAAAGCATTCTAAGAGAATAAAATTAATTTAATAATGAGAATTTCCCTAACTGGTATATATAGTTTTAGCTAACAAGTCAAAAATAGTGTCAATAACACTTAAAACAGTGAGACAGAGAAGTAGATCAACATTTGACCTGCATATAACTAGAGAAAATGAGTGGAAAAAAACCCCAGATAAAAACGTGAAAATAAAAAAAGAAATCACAGAGAAGCTCAAACTTAAGATAAAAATGTGAGGATAGTCTGCCTAATAAAGACTGGGCGATGCATCATTTTTGTATAGGTTTGGAGGTTTTTACTTGTTTAAATATTAACAAAGTTCATGTTTTGTCACCAATATAGGATTCAGAGTGGAATAATACAGCTTTCACAGCAATCATCAACCCCTTCTTCATTTGGTAGGAAAGAGAATATAAATAATGCAGGAACAAACTATTGAACTTTTTCAGTTCCAAACATAAGCGTATCTTAAAAGCAGTCAAAATATGAAAGGCAGTTATATGAGCACTTATCAGTTCTACTGTTTTATGCCTTTTACTTTTTATATTCTGGAGCCATATAATTAGGTAGGGAATTGTAAAACATAATCCCATGCCCTGTAGCAGTGTGATTATGATTACGTATAAATGAGTTTTGCATATTTAAAGGTTAATTACTTCTATTTACAAATTAATTAATGCATTTCTATTTTGTTTTTCAAAATAAAGGCCTATTCTTGAAAAGCACTGTGTTATTTTCTTATTTCATCAATATTCTATAAATACTTTTTATGCTGATGTATAAAAATATTTTTTTCCATTTTTCTTATTAGTATCTTTATATAAAGAACCCTAGTACACCTAAAAGTACCATACAGGAGAAGAATGTAGCACTACAAATGAGGGACCATGCCCTACTCAGACAGTAGCATCACACATTTTCACATAGTTGTTGCTTACAGTATTAATAACACTTCACATATCACAACTTCTAACAATTGTCAGCAACTGGCATCCACTGTCGAAAAAAATTAATACAAAATAAGGCAGCTGTCAGAGCAGCCGATGTGTAGAAGTTCAAAATCTCCCATTTCTTCCAGCTATATTTTGGGGGGACTGGATTGTTGAGAATGAAGCAACATGAGAAGCTTCTAATTTGATCCAAGCACTAAGCAGACAACCCACTTTCTTTTAAATTCTCAGCAGCACAGTGCATTCAATAACAGTCAAAGCTGGAGTACAGCTACCATCTATGTGCATACAGATGCTGGTCTCTCCATTTCGGCGTGGCAAAGCAGTGACACTGAAACTCTCTTGTACGTAATAACCACAATCTACGCAACTTGCCTCTGTGTGCCTGAAAGAACATCTGTACCATTTTCTATTAGTTTCTCCCACAACATGCCTTAACATCAATGAGTAAATAGAAAATTCAGCTATATGTGCCAGAAGAATTTGGAGTTTGATGGAAAAATAAGGTTCTATAACCTCTAAGAGCCTTCAGAACTATCACCTTCTATAACAGTTTGCAATCTCCAAATACTTAAGACTTCCACCGTGGTGGTGTTTTTTAATTTTCTCACATCGATCATATGATTAACGATTGCCATATTGTCTTATAGGAGTAAAACGAGAACTTTATCGGCTTTCCTGTGTGTTGAAGTCAAAGCTTGGCACAGCAGAATTTGTCGGCGGGGTGTCCCTGCTGCCACAGAGCCGCACTACGCTCTCAGCGTAACTCGCAAGCAATTCCCATTCCTCTTCCTGCTTTGCCCTCTTCACCTTAAGCTACTGTATGATGCAGCTCTGCAGCACAGGCAAGCACCTTAACATTTTCTGATGAGTATAGCTCCCTTATAGAAATAAAACCCTGCAACTTACTGTATCTAAGGGCTGTGAAATTCTTCTACTGACCACATTTGTCCCTCTCTACAGTATATTAAGACGGCTTGGAACAGGGGCATTGTCATGAAACACACACCTTAAATTGACATGGCTAAGACATCAAAAGTTTCAAAGCTCACTTACATGTACTGAGCTGTTGCACACCACTTCATTTGACAGGCTTGGCAGAGCTGATTATACTTAGCCTCTGCACTGGCTCTTCGCAGTCACTCTCAGTTTCTGTTATCCTCTGTGAGCGATGCGTGCTTTTGTATAAAATCAAAGGGCTACAAAGATGGCACACAAAGTATCTGAAAGCATGCAACTTACTTGTTTCTAAAGTAGCTTGCACTATTTTGTTGGAAGAGGAAGACCTTACAATACATTTTTTTTTCCCTCTGCGTGGGATGTAATCATCAAGGCTTTTACCCTAACCATGTCAGACACAGAAGCTACTGACATTATAGCACTGTCAGTTTCTTACCTAAGTTTCACAAATAAGCCAAAGAATGGAACAATGTGATCTATGCAGACAGAGGCCTATTGCCAGTATTTTCTGGTTTGGATTTTCCAATAGGGTGAAGCACATATCAGCTGCATCTTCTCTAAGATCATGATTTGACTAAGCACTAGATTTTCACTGATGCCAGTTTCTGACATAGGTATTTTGCTATCATGGTGCACTTGCTCCAGGGAGCTGCTTTTAAAGGGCACAGGATCCCTCCCAGTCATACAGGTAACGCACGTTGCTTTCTCAGAACTCCCACCCCAATGCCTTGTGCCTACCAGAAGCATTTTGCGCTTCTAGAAGACTCATGCCGAAAAAGCAGTAAACTCAATCAGGGTGAAGGCAAGAGTGCAGGCACTAAGATGTCATTGCTAATGCAAACCAGAAAAGTGTCTCTGGGTGTGTTATCACAGGGGCCTTATGAACGATCTTGAGTCGTGAATCCCAAAGCAGCTCTTCCAGACTCTCTCCTACATCATGGTCTCAGGAGCCAGGATACAGAGATCTAAACCAGCACCAGGCTTGGTGATGTGATCCTACCCAAAAATCTCTTCAAGCTTTCCAAAACAGATATGGATCTGTGCTACCTCCAAGTTCATTGCTGTCCTGGGTCTTCCCAGAGAACCACCTTCATTTTCTGTGCATTTTATCCAGTGTTGCTCTTGTCTTTTGAATCTTGCAGTAACCATGAGATTAACGATTGCCTGATAGAGCCAACGGGTGACTCTGCCACGTGAGAAAATTCCAACCCTAATAACACAGATTAGTAGCAGCAGTATCTGCTCAAGACCCCAGGTGGCACCTCACCAGAACTTGAGTAGATAGACTTTGCCACAGTGGAACAGGAGAAATGGGAGGAAAAAAGAATGTAAAAAATGGTGGAGATGGAAAAGGGTTCAGCAAAGGACCATGGTAACAGATGGTAAAATAGGGGGAAAAAGAGAGAAGGTTACACACCATGAAAAGTGTAGATGGATGAGGAAGGAGCAGCAGTCAAAACAAAACACCAACCGCTGCCAAAAGATGGCAAAGAGGTAGATGCATATGACATTTAGTCCTTGATACAGCACGAGAGCCTCTTCAACGTGTTACAGGGGTTCTCAGCGGTTCGAGAGCCTCCTGCTGCATTTTGGGTACTTCAGGGTGAGGTGGCACATGTGTTGGTTCAGACCCTTACGGCTGTTCCAAAGAGGTTCCAGTGTCTGAGGAGTTATTCTGGATTAGTTTCCGCTGAAAGATACCTAGTTCACATGCACCATGACCACCCTGAAAACTGATGCCCCCGTGCTGTAGATGGAGACAGCCAGAGGGGTTGCTTCAGAAACACATTGCTGCTCGAAAAGAGACTGCTAATGTACACACAGCCTCAGAGATCGAGATCAATATTCAGCTATTGTTTACTTAAAATGCGGACACCTAAACACAGAGGAAAAACATTATAAATGTTTGGAGGGGTACATGATGATGCACTCCCTAAACAGTTAACTCCAATTTGATCATTTCATGGCAATAAGTTCCCTAATTCCAAAAGGAAGTGCTACAGTCTTCTAATTATGACTGGATACAGGAAGATCTCTCCATCATACATTATTTAAGTGAACTCAATCACAACCACTTTAAATTATGTAAATACAGATCTCGTCTCTGAAAACATTTGGAGCCTATTTGGAAGGTTTAAATTACTTTGGTAGTGAGACTGAAAATCACTCACGTATGCCAAATAAAAAAAACTCTACACTCATTGAACTGAGATCATGTTATTGTTAAAGCAGAACTATAAATATGAGTTAGATGTTGCCACCAAGTCACTCAAAATTTTAATCTGAAAAATCCTTAAATGGAAATACGAGAAATGCTTGAAACTGTTCCTTCAAGGGAAGAGTTTAAGGCTGTAAGATAAAGTATAGGCAGTGATATATTTATTATCTAACAGTTTCCAAATCTGGATATCTTGTCTTCAAAATATCTTCAGATATTGTCTGCAAAGACAATATCAGCAAAGACCAGTTGCAAAACTTAAACATGGTCATAAACAGGGGCTGGAGTGAAGCTATAGCAGAAATCCCACGCTCCTGACCTATCTAAGAAAGTCAGCTTGCCACTCTAGTGAGTTTGTTTACCTGGATTCAAACGCCGGTGAAGAGAAATAGTTAATATTATACAAAGAACTATTACACTTCATTGTTTACATTGTGTTTGCAAGAAAATTATGAAGCTTCATAGTCAAGGTATTTGTGTTTGAGAGTGACAATTACAGTGAGCTCTCTAGACCACACATAGCAATAAAGAATGTACCTAAATGAGGAAATCCTGAAGGTACAGTGACACTGTCATAGAGGCTGACTGCCAGAAAAACTGACCTGTCTTTCCTGACACCGGCTGCCCAAAACTTAACAGAAAGTTCAAGATACACTAGGCATGAGTTTCCCACACCCTTGCACAGTCAGAGATGTGCAAAGATGAAAAAAATATGGTAGCGTTTTTCACAATAGTTTAACAGCTGTTAAACATTTCTGTTGCACAAAGTGCAAGTAGGTGCATAAAATACAAACCATTTCCACTTTGACTCCAGCCAACTAGTTTCACAGGACATGCTGCACGCAAACCACACATTCCTAATCCTTGACAGCTGGCAGTGAAATGATTATTTGCAGTAGCCACAACTGCAGAGCTAGTCACTCATCAGGCAGAATCCTTGTCAGACAGTTATGAGGAAGCCCTTCCTTTAACAACAGCCACAGGGAACTAGAAGACAGGGGAGCTGACAACCCATCTGTTTCCATAAGTTATCCATAAACTCCACAAAATCTGGAACTGGCAAGTCCAAAAATAAGCCTCTGAGGAAGCCACCTGGAGATTCTGCAATCTATCTCCTTTCCCAGAGGATCGTTCCTGCATGACGAATTCCCATGGACATGTATCTTGCCTAAAGCTGTCACATCAAACTCATGGAGGTGAATCCAGCACAATAAAGGTATAAGGCAAAGCAAAACAAAGTAAACTGAAAGGCAAATCTAATATCATGGTAATCAGTAGGAATAAAGACAGCTGAAGAAGCTATATATTACCACATCAAAATTCCCTGTTGAAATAAAATGATACATTTCAATCCAGGTCAATGGAATAGCATCTGTTCATATCAGGAGGACCCCATGGATTTTGTTTCTTTTTTTCAGAAGAATGAGAGCAAACGACCTGTGTTTTTGCAAGAGTCACTACAGCATACTAGATGTACAGTAGGTATGCAAATAGAAAATTGTGTTTTGTTAAACTAATTTGTTTGCACACACATACAAAATCATGACTAATTTTAGCCTTCCAAGGTGCTTCTCAGTAGAGGCCCAGCAGTAATATTCTTTCACAACTAATTGTAAAGTCTGTCCCTTGGTTTCATTGGTTTGGGGTCTGGCAATGTCAAGCCCCTACTCATTCCCATTCTTTGTCTGTTCATATATCCCGGTGTGGTACATAGCAGGGGTGTACTGCTTCTTTTAGCTCTGTCAGGTCACTGAAGACTTATATTCCAGCTCTGAATTCTGGGGGGGTGGGAGTTACAAAGGAAAAACAAAAGAAAATTTTGGGACTAGGTTAATCTTCCATAGTTTGGAAAATAAGTAAACTTTATAAAGGAATAAAAAAGTGCGCCTCAGAAGAGTGAGCAAGCACAAGTGTCAGCCTTTATTATTAGAGTTTTCATCAAAATCAACATAATCCTGCAAAGCACAAGACTTTCTGACCATACAAAAATGTGTATTAAAACACTAAAGTGTGCTATTCAGCCTGTAGCCACTCTGAAACACCACACAGCTCTTACCGGCAGTTAGAGTCTGTCGAAGGGTAAAAGACGTCTGGAAACATGTGGATAGTCCACCAGACAAGTTTTGCCTTCCTCCTCCCCCGATATAGGAGAAATATTAATAAACCAGCAGACAAGCAGAGGTCACTAAAACAGTTGGGGACTAGAGCAGATGATGTAAGGCAAAGGCTGAGTGAGCTCAGTTTATTCAGACTGGAGAAGTTAAAGCTTCAGGCTGATCTAGTCAGGGCTGAGCAGGAGAGGAGATAGAGAACAGAGAGCCAAACTCTTAAGCAAAAGGACAAAACGTTATGGCCACAAGTTGCAGTAAAGGAAACTCTGATCAGATACAAGGAAAAAGAAAATTTACAATGAGAGTGGTTAGGAGTTTGAACAGGTTGCACAGAGAAGCTGTGAAACTCCCATCCCTGGAAGCTTTCAAAACTCACATATAAAAACCAGGATCGATCTAACTATGAAATTACATGGCTTTGAGCAGGCGAGTGGATTAGGTGACCTCCAGGGTTCCCTTCCAGACATAAACTGACTCCATGGTTCTAAGTACCAAGAGCCATAACAATACTAGGGCATGACTGTAAATCAATGTACAATATTGGCAGATGTACCTACTTTTATTGTAAACCCCTACTGTATGTTAGATGTAATTCATCATGCTTTCATTATAGCTTCCTTTAAGGATAATGGTGTAACCCATGACAAATACATATTGCTGTGCAAAAACCTGCACACACTGTTATACACACACAGCTTTTCATTAAAAAAGAAAAGCAGTTTAAGTTTCAAGCTTCTGAAACAGCAAGTTTCCATCCTTGGAAACCTCCTCATCCCTTCAGTATTTAGCTATTAATAGTCTTTCCTGTCTGGCTGAAGTTTAGAGCCTCAGATCAGAAGTCCAGGCTACAAGCCCTTTGTCTATAACCTGCCTTACTGCACAGCAACTTTGATACATCCGTGGACCTCAGGATAAGGAGCACAGGTGAAAACCTTAGCAAACAGGCCAACGCACGAATGCAAAGAGTCTGCAGAGCACCTGCAAAAGCCCTTGGTCCCGAAGGGTCCTGCCACAACCCACTGCACAGCAAGCAAGCAGAACAAAGCCAGGTGGGGAGCCTGAGAAAGAGCCATGAACGCTCGCAGCTCAGCCCCATGGACGTCAAGCAGTTCATTCAAGGTTACACAGACCACGCTCTATGGGGAAAAAAAAAAGATTAAAAATCAGCAGTGTGTATGTTTTAAGCTATGGCTTCCTGAAGAGTGCCTTACTTACCAACCTGTTGGATATTTTGAGGTGGCCGTCCATCAGCTTTTCCTGGTGAAATAGTTCTCCTTTGTGTAAGTATTTAAATGATATCGGAAGGAGACAGTGAATAAGAATGACTTTCTAAAGCTAGTGGCCAAAATGCCCCCTTGAAAAAGCGAACCTGGCTTCTGGTTGAATTCCCAGGAAATATTTATATGTACTAAAATAATGTCAACAGAATTTGAAAACATCTTGCAGTCTTGCAGCTCGGGAGATGATTTAATTATTTTTTTCTTGGAAGAAAAAACATGAGTTTTAAAGCCTCTTCAGACAGAGGAAGAACTGAGTCTGTGCCTTTTGTATTCTTGATCAATACTCTGAGATCTGCACTCCTGATTAGAGGAATGTTACTGTTATCACCTCCCATTCCTTATAGTGCACATCAGTTCCTGAATTTTTTCCCGCAACCTCTGCACAAATCCAGATGTCACATAAGGCTTCATGCATGCCACAGGTCCAAAAACACATTAAAGTTTCTCCTATAAAAACCGATTTTCCTTCCCAGCACAATACCAAAAGCACTGCCTTTTTCTTCAGCTATTATCAGTTTCTTTTACTTTCTTGAACTCTGCCACATGTGGAAAGATAAATTATGTATTGATTTTTCCTCTGCTTTAATAGCCGTATCAACAAAGAGGCAGTGATGTTGAAGATGGTACTTCTGGGAGAGGAAGGACATCATTGGCAGACCATTTTGAATGGTGGCTCTCTTCTGGGTGTCTTTTCAAGTTAACAGACTTATCACCACAGAAGCACACTTCCAGAAAGTGCGCTCCACCCATTGCCCCTCACATCAGAGCAAAGGAGAGCCATATGCATCTATCGGTATAGTTTTTCTTCCAACAGTACAGCACAGCTAATGGTCCTTTTCTGCCTCTGTCCCCCTCCCTTTGCTCCTTCATTTTTTTAATGAGAGCATACCATCCTCAGTGTTGGTGCTTTGTGGCTACTCCTGTACTTGGTATCATTAATGTGCTCATAAAAACTATTCTCCTAGTAGAAATGCCCTAAGTAATGTATCACCGGCAATTTCAGACTTAGGTGAGCAATCGCTTTACCATAATTCACTGTGCTGAGCACAATTATAGCTACAATAGGTTACTTCTTTATTGAACACTTCAAATCCCTCAGCTGTAAATGGCAGAATTTTCAGTATTCAGCAGTCAAACAATATCCTGTTTCTCTCCTCTTCAAGCATATTTTGTGATGCCGATTTAAGTTAGCCGAGTTAACAAACACCATGATGATAGTTCCCTCAAGGTATTTTGTTATTTCTTACTTGCTTTCTTATTTGAAGTCCTCAGCCAGAAGAGAGACCAACTATGCTGGAGGGCATATAAATAAAGGCAAATTGTTTATTAAGGCATGCTACCACAAAAGAGATACCACAGAGTTTTAGGCTTTGCTTCAAAAACATACTAACAATGTCAATCATCGTTTGGTCCACAAACTAAAAAATAACACTTACTCAGGGGGACCACTCCACTTCTTATCAACATTTACATACTAAAAATTTCTTTCATGTTGAAACATAAAAAACTCCAAACATTTCACAATGCAGTATTTCAGCTATCTGGATTTCTGATCAGAAACTGTCAGCAAGCCAAATAGAAATAGAATAGAAAAAGTAACAAAATTTTGCTAAAACCAATATACTCGGTTTTTGAGAAAACAGCATTGCACATCAGAATTTTATCTCACTGCAAACATTCAACATATGCTGTTTGGACAATATTTTAGTGCATCGTATGTCCGTGTGAAAAAAACATTTTTGTCCAAAATAAAAATCCTCCTATCCAAAAATAACCCCCAAAACCCTCAAAACTTTCTAGAGGCAGAGGTAAAATCAGGTAAACTCAAGGGCTTTTTCCACCCTTGTTTAGGTTTTTGGGGTTTTTTGTCTGTTTGTTTCAAATATCTGAAATTTTCAAAATATTTCATTTGGGACACTTCCAATAGAAGTCACTTAAGAAAGGTCCACAGCAAGATTTACAGTTCTAGTGGAGGAAGGCAAGCACTCACATTTTGCTCAGTAGCTCCATTTTTAATGCATTTAGCATAGGTGGATCCTTTTCCCTCCCTGAAGAGAACAGTGCTTAACATGCCTCCTTCCTCCAGAAGACTCTAAGCAATAGGCTTAATCTTTCCCACTGACCATATCTGATGGCCATTTAAGTGGTCAGTGAAAAAGGGGCCTCCAGCAGATGCTGGAGAGCATCCTAGCCCAGGAGTTACAGAGCATCCTTGGCGGTGTGGATACCAGCCCACCTGGGCAGAGGACCAGCCTGACACTCTGTGCTTCAGATGTAGGTTAATGCCCCTGTCCGCAGGTTCCCGGCCTCTCCTTGACTGCCTGTTTCTGGCATGAAGTCCTACATTATCCTTGGTTTTATTACAAGTCCACAAAACAAATAGCCTGTTTAAGGTTGCAAAAAATCCTTTCAATCACCAGAGCATTTTCCTGGTTTTTCATTAAAATTTATTTATTTGGTTGGTTGGGTTTTTTGTTTATTTTTCCATTTTGATTCACTGCACTGGGTCCTAACCCCTGCTTCAGCAGCTGACTTGGGCAAAACACAAGACACACAATTCCGACTATAGCCAACAAGGGAAGAGATTGCAGTCCATTTCTCACAGCTCTGCTCCTCAGCCTCATTCCTCTCTTCCTGAAAGCTCAGTCTCTGTCCCACAGAATAGTTTATGACTCTGCTGAGGAGTTTACAAACTGGGCAGCCACCGTCTGTTGAGCCCACCCTCTGCAAGAGCATCCCACAGCAAAGCTTTTGTAAGTTACTGTAACCTCACTCTACTTGTTTGTTTCTCCAAAGAGATCATTCAAGGATGATTTCCTAATCACTTACAAGGAACTTTTGGGAGATTATGCAAGAGGTATTGGTGGACTTTGAGCATGTGAAATATTCTGCCTGTCCTAAAAAAAAAAAAGTAGGTGCATTGTGTTATGAGTTAAACTAGAGCCTTAACTCTACCCAACACATACTACCCTTATGCATAAAGCAACTTCAAAAGCCAGGCCAGATATTTTCTCTTTGAGGAGCAAAGGCTATTGGTGGCAAAGAAATAGTTTAAGTGTAAAGCCAAGACATAACAAGAAGAAAACAGTGTGACCAGGGGTGAAACTCCATCGGTAGAACAGAAGAGGGGTAACACAGCTTCCTTTCAGCTCCTGCCCCCAGACTGGCTTCTGTGCTAGTTACCCTCCGATGGTCTTTGGCTTTCAATGGAAGGTGAACTAACTAGGATCTCTCTTCAAACATAAATGTTTAAGACACCTAATTTCTATGCAGTCGTGACTTGTTCCCTTCTCCCTGTTTTAATTTTGTGGATCTTTTCCAAATCGGACTGTAAGCCCTAAGGCACATCCCCTTCTCCCTGTAGAAAATGCAGGCTTTAAGGTCACCTATGGCATATTAGAATCCTCTCCCTGTTTGAAAAAGAGGAAGACTATCTCTGTTACAGAAAGCGAAGATGAACCAGAGTCCCCAAATGCAGATTTTGCTCTAAACTCTGGATCTGGGGTAACGTGGGAAAGGATTTCTGGTCTGCACTTGACACTGTTTGAAAATTCAAGAGTCCCTATTCTAATCTCCCCTTTTCTACCCTACATGCCCACTCACTCTGCATATTTCTAAGGGTCTAAATTACTGTGACAAGTGGTTTTACGTGTAATGCTTGAAGCATAGGGCTGCCTTTCATTTAATCAATATTATGTATATAAACTTATTGAGGTACTGAACTCTTTATTTTAAGTCATCAACATGACATATGTTACCTGTGTTGTGATGCTTTTTTGTCTAGTTGTGCAAAAAAAGGGCAAGGCTAAGTGTTGAGTACACCAAAAATGGAGAAAAGATAGGGAGACACATAGACTAACAAATCCCTGAACTCTGAGATTTAGCTATCAAAAAAATCAGTAAAGTATTTGATTGCATTTTGCTCTTTTACTTGAAGATACTTTTACCTGTACCAACAAATGTAACACTGTAAAGAACAATGTTCGCTGATCAGCTCAGAGCAATGTTCTGTACTATTTTTTAGGTTGAAAAGTACTTTACTCCACAAATGGCCCCATTTGAGTACATGGTAAGGTACTATATCCAGTGCATAAAAGCAATATATCTAAGTAAGCTTCATGGAATTAACCATTAGGAAAACAATAACACTTAAAAAAACATCTGCATAAATTATATTATTTAATTTTTTCACTTTATATAGTATTCATTACTTCTTGTTAACCATGCAAAGAAAGAAATGCAACAGGATAAACACAATTTTGGTTAGGTTATACAAATGTAGACCCTATCAAAATTCATGTGAACTACAGCTAGAAAGCTGAAGGCAAATCTATTCACACTTCGTTCTCTCCACTCCTTGAGATCCCACATCCGGTTCAGTGATTCACATTAAATGTCAGTGAAAATGGATGGACATTTGTTACAACGCCATTTAAAATTATGGGATTCCAAGAGATTCACTATACCCATTGCCATATAAAAAAATCATTTCACAGTTTCTTGTTGACCAGTTGCTTGTGTGTTTCATGTGCAACATGATTCCACTTATCAGGGAGCCATAGAGTGAGAAGTCATAACATCAACCACAAAATACACAATCCTACAGCATTAAAGCCTTGTTTATTTTCATTTCTGTAAAGTTATATAATTGTGGCACTGGCTGTGCTATGCTTCCCTATTACCCATCCCTGCCCCACTGCCTCAGCATTTCTCTTTTTTTTTTTTTAATCCAGGAAAAGTAAAACATACTTAATGTAACATTAAGGGCAAACATTTAAATATGTAGAGGTCAGGAAAATCAAGTTGTGATTCCCTGAGCAATATTAATTTTACCACACTGAACACACTTTACATATAATTGTATGCATGTATTACTACTAACAGCAGTGTTAGATAATATAAATTACTCATCATAGCCCCGTAATTGTTACTATAGGAGCCTTTATATTTTTTAATTTGCCTGACATTTTATATCTTTATTGTTTAGCTGTGCATGAGAAGGTTTTAAATTTTCTCATTTGCTTTATGTTATAGTTTTACAATATACTGTAGCTTACTCCAATACACTCCACTATTTGGACCACTGAATATGGAGAACTGAAAATATCAGGACTTTTTACTAGACAAGGTAAACTTTAGGAGATTTCACAAGTTCTCAGTGACAGGTACCTGGAAACTGGGAGTGAATTAGCAATTAAAATTTTGGGCATTTCTGCCCAAATTTATAGATACAATTTCAGAAACTCTTCTGAAGTTTAAAAAAGTTCAGAATGTGTATTCTAAATTCCAGCAATAAAAACACCTCAAAGATAAAATTTTGGAAATACCAGGAATTCAAATTTCCCTTTAACCATCAAGAGTCGGATACTTCAGTGTAAAAAAGGGACACAAAATGTTACTAGTTCATGCAAAATAAGCAACTATGCTTTTGAAGGAAGAACTACTATACCGAATTTGCAGCCAAAAGGCCCAGATTCAACCAGTTACAAAATGCTCTGAAAAACAAAAAAACAAAAAAAACAAACAAAAAACAAGAAAATCATCAAACCAAATGCCAGCCCATTCATATATCTAAGGAAGCTAAAATCACTGGGGTGTTCCCAATAAGAAAGCACAAATTCATAAAAAACACATTGTTTCACAGGAAGGAAAGAAAAAGGAAATATCACCTGTGGAAGTCCAATGATTAAGTCCATAATACTTAAAAATACCCCCTCCAATGAACAGGTTATCCTACTTATGGTTCTTCAAGCCTAGTAGTATGGACAGCTTCTAACTTAAGCAGTTACTAAAGATTTTGCTGAGATGCAGAAGCCAAACCTGCAGTGGACTATGCTCTCACGCAATGTAAAGTGAGTTAAGATCCCTTAGATACCTCCACAACTGATGTAAGCTGACCCATTTTACTTGTCACCCCAAAGCCTGTTTTTGTCTCGGTAACTGATGCAGTAACTGCACATCCACAACACAAAGTTTGACGAAAGCAAGCACGACAGCATTCAACAGCACTTTCCTTTCTTGACACCACTTGCAGTGTTGTGGAGATGTCAAAAAAAAAGATGGACAGGTCTTTCTCCCAGACTTCAGAGACGTGGTCCCAGGAGGGCTCTATGATGTCTGTTAGCTGAAGTAATCACACTGACAGTGCAAATGTGGAGGCCAGCAGGTCTCCTCAACCAGACTGCTGCTGCTGTGGCTACAATAGAAGCCAGCTCACCAGCTTTACGTTGTTCTTACTCTTCAGAAGGGAAGCAGGGGAAGACATACTCAAAAAAAAAAAAAAAAAGAGCCCTTTTCTGCAGGAGCACATTTTTTCCCCTCTCCATTCATAAACATTGTTCTTCTTGTCTTGCTCACTCATTCCAGATTGACATTTGGCCAAAGTAAATGGCTTGGTGTAAGAACATTTCTGCTGCTCACTTGCCTACTCGTTATCCGACAAGAATAGTAATTGAGCCTCGGCCTGTTGGTTAGCTGTCTATACCAGGGGCCAGCACAGCACAGTTCCATCCCTTAAAAGACCTCTATCCATCTTGCATGGGTCCAGTATTGCTCTTTTCCCCACTCACCAGTAAAAATCCATGATGAATTCAAAGTTTCAGACAACACCACTTACATAAATAACAGGGAACCAAACACATTTCCTTCTCATTTTCCTCTCAAGCGTGAGAAAAATGCCCTGCGTCACAACGGTGACAGGCTGAGCAGTAATCTAGGAGCTCCTCCGGAATCCAAAGTAACGACTGTCTTTTAATCTCATTTCCTTCCTGACTCCAACACCTCATCCCAGCCTGCCAGGTCTTCCCAAATCTTGCTGAGCTAGCAGTCACCTTATGAACACTGGATACTATCTACAAGATAAAGTTGAGATTTTATTGTGTGTCTTTTCAGTATCTTGTATTTCTCTCAGGTCTGAGGTAAATTTTTTCTCTCACAATATCAGTGACACACTGATAACTAGTAAGACAGACACTCTGTTCCTTCATTGTTGATTCTCAAATTTATGAGCTGCCTCATCATCTAGAAAGCAAAACATCTGAAAGCCATCTGCTAGGAGAGAGCACTGCTAGGCATTCCCTTAGAGCTAATACTAATCATTTTAATTAATTGTTAATTAATTTAATAATAATCATTTTAATCCCAAACCCTAAAAACATGCCATGGAAGTATACCTTGTATCCCTAAATTAAGGGAACACAAGAGTCAGAACTATGCATGAATTACATGCAGTACAAATTACACTTGAGTTCATATTTTAATTAATACTATGGTATTTACCTTCTCCCAAAACTCAGGTTTTACTCATTTCCCTGATAAATCCTGTTGATCTGTCTTCTCTTCCCTTATTTCACCTGCTGAGGACCTTTGAATTAAAGACATGCTAAATGAGCATCTTTCCAGAACCAGGCTTATTACCTTAAGTTTGGCAGAGAAGTTTCTTTACCAAGAGTTTATCATTGAAAGACATTTCTTCTTCTTTAAGGCCTGAAAAACTATAGCTGGCATGACCTGTGATGACTGCAGAGGGAGCTTGATCCATATCTATTTTACACCATGTCTGAACTAGTGAAGTGCCATTAGTTTCAGTGGATTTACTCCCAGTGTGTGGCCATATAAACAAGAGAAACATGCCCACAGTGGTAGAGTGCTTCAGTTCAGGAAAAGGAGGCCTTGATCAGAGCAAAACACAACTCAGTCAATGAAGAAGGGAACATTAATATTTACACATGTTTTTTCCCCAGTAGTTCTGAAATGTAAATCCAACAAAAATACTCTTTATCAACCATTTAGTGCACAGTAAATACGCATGCTATAAAAAAGTAAAGCTGAGTTTTAATTTAAAATAACAATGATTATGGATCAGAACAAGACTATCTTAACTAAATCAGTCTGCACATACTGTTTGACTCAATAGTTTAATAAGATATACTGGGTCTGGCAAGGATGGAGTTAATTTTCTTCACAGCAGCCCGTTTGGCAGCGTGTTTTGGATTTATGAATTTGTGACTGAAAACTAAAACAACCTGGATAACACACCAGTGTTTTGGCTATCACTGAGCGGTGCTTGCGAAGCATCAAGGTTCCGGTGTGGGATGGGTTTTTTCCCTTCCTTTTTGCCACTCTGCCCCCCTGACCCAGGCAATCAGGCTGGGGGTGAGGAAGAAGTTGGGAGGGAGCACAGCCAGGACAGCAGACCTGAACTTACCATAGGGACACTCCATACCATGTAACTGCGTGCTCAGCAATAAGAGCCCAGGGAAAGGAGGTGGAAGGGGGAACGTTTGGGACTACACCCCAGGAATCGTTACGAGTGATGGAGTCCTGCTTTCTGGGAAGTGGCTAAATGTCTCCCTGACGATGGGAAGTAGTGAGTGAACTCCTTATTTTGGTTTCCTTGTGCTGGCAGCTTTGCCTCACCTATTACATTGTCTTTATCTCAAGCCACAAATTATCTCACTTTCTCCCACTGGGGTCAGTGAGCAAGTGACTGGTTGGGGGCTTAGCTTCCAACCGGGGTCAACCCACCACATAAGAGAAAATAAACACAATAGACCTCGCTACATGTACAGAGTCCAGGCAGACATATGTGATTCTAGATCCCAGCTTTTAGATTGGGAAGAGTCATTTAGAGTGATAAAGTGCCTGAGAGTGGAAAATAGCAGAGAACCTGTCCAGCCAAGCAGGAAGCAAAAAACAGACTCTCAATGTCATTCATCAAATTCATCAAGTCTGATAAAGGCTTAAGGAGACAATATCTGCTCACAGGCAACTCTAACCATTAAGAAATTTAATTAGTAACAGACAGAAAATTAGAGCTAAGTGCAGAGAATGGTGGAAATACCCAAAGTAGGGAAATAGGTTTCCCTGAACATCAACATACTGATAAGTAAAAGGAGAAAAATCAGAGGAAATAGTATAAACAGAAAATGTAAACAATCCTTGATTAGAGAATTTATGAAAATCCCTTTACTTTGGGGCTTTTTTTTTTAGAAAGAAGCTATGGCCACCGCTGGAGGGCCTTAGAAAGGCAACTTTGCTCCATGAGCAACTAATCAATTAATCCACTAGCCACCAGCAGTATATTTATTACTTCTGCTGCCAAAATTTTGCTTTCTAGTGCAAGGACACTTAACACATTCTGGGACCAGAATCTTCCAGCAAAAATTAGACTGACACCTCAGAAACTTCTTACTCTCAGTTTATTTTATTATTATAAAAAAAACCAAATCATCAAATGCTAAGCACCCAGCAACTTGCATTTATGCATAGGCTGAAGTTCTCATGCATAACTGAGGCATGTGCACCATTTGTTTGAGCACATCTTTATTCACACCTAAGCTACAAAAGGGATGGCACAGTGAGAGCAGAGACCCCACCTCACAGTGCTATGCAGAGAGAAACGTTCATAATGACTTTGTCTGCCCCAGTAATGAGGAAGTTGTCAGGCTTCGGAACTTCATCATTTTATTATCTAAATCAATAAGAGGTGGCGAAGGAGCCCAAAGGACATGTCACACACAGGGGAAGAGGAAGAATGAAGGCTCTTGAAAAGTGTTGCACTCTTTGCTAGGAGTGGCAGATCGTAATGAATAAAAAAGGAAAAAGCACTGAAAATAATTTTGCAATCCTCATATTGAAGTCTGGCTCTGATCTACTGCATGGCATACAGTGACGAAAGATAATACAAATGTGCATAATTTTGAGTGTCTAGTGAAAAATTAATATTGGCTACCTAAGAGTTGCCTACTTCAGTGTCATTCTCCATGAGCCGTGCTACATCTAATTGTTCTAAAACAAATGAATTGAGACATGCTCTTGGGTCTTCTGCAGCTTCTCCAGTAATTAATTTGGGCCTTTCATCACCTGCATTTGAAAGAGGAAATGAAGGTAAGACTAGAGTTTGAGGATTATTTTTTTTCTATAGCTTGTCTCATTATGCAGCTGAGTGTGATCGAGCCCATGCATATACAGCCAACAAGCAGAACAGAACTGCTGAGCACCCACAAGTGCTACTGAAATCAATAGGAACTGCAGGGACGTTGTGACTTTGAGAAACAGCTCATCTTTCTTCAGGAGCCTACTTATAGGTAGAAAGGCTTATTCTGAAGCTGTGTAAGAAGATTTCATTACTGGTGCAGCTTTTTTTGTTTTGTTTCATTTCTGGAGGACGAAATCAGGCACACTGTGCCAGACAGGCCCAGTCCCAGGGCAAGGTGAGAAGGAAAGAAGAAAACCTTTGTCTCAAGAAGATCAACAGAGTTCAGATGCATCCCTGACCCCATTTGTGCACATGGGCAACAGGCCCATGACTGGCAGAGTTATTCTATGGGCAGCACATCACTCAACACCACAAATTAACAGGCCCAGCTGAGGTTCCCAATGAGAAAAATCCTACTAGCTGTTTGCATGCATCAACCTAGCTAAGATGAGCGTGGAGCATTTGGCATTCAAGGACAATGCAATGAAGATATCCTATCAAGAGCATATTAAAGCTTGCCTTTATTCCACCTCCTTTTAAGCCTTGCTATCAGAAGGGCATGACTGGTACATAATGGGCATAGCACAGGGGTCACAAGCACTTCCAAAGTCAAAAGCCAGGCTATGCAGCCTGCCTGCCTTCATCATTACTACTCGAGGTTGAGACATCTCAGTATTAGCTAGATTAGTGCAAAAAAGACGATATAACTGACTTGTTTAAGGAAAGATCCTTGTTTTAGAGTACAAGAACTGTAGTTAGCACTGCAAAACATGTGTCACCATCAAAGAAGCTGAATGAGTCAAGAGGGAGGTGTAAGATCTAAAGACATTACCTTGACCTTTCTCAGCAAGTTCTCCTGGGTTTGGATTCCATCCCTTTCCCGGCACAGGGCTTAAATGAGAAGCAGCAACACAAAATGCAGTAGATTCCCTAGACAAGACAAACAGCTAGTATGTGGCTCAGGCAGTGGAAAGTGACTGTCAAACAAAATCAAGAAGTAGTCTTCAGCAGCGTCCTCACTTACTCTTTTGAGACAGAAGATGCAGAACCTCAAAAAGTTCTGAAGAGAAAGGCAGCAATGGGATAGACAGCTGAGACCATCATCTGCAAAAAAAAAATCTCATGAGGAAATTAAGAGTAACTGAAATGGCACAACACCTAATCTGCCTTATGTGTATTGTGCACAATGGAAAATAGGAAATAAACATACTCTTTTTACGTACTGCAAAAGTTCTAAGAGTTGTGCAGGAAACTTACAGTACAAATACGTATAAGGAGCACCATCTGAAGTACAAGAGAAACACCAAGCTCATATGAAAAGTTTCAGATTACAAATTCTAAAAAAGAAAAAGGATTTTTTCCCTCATTTATTTTAAATCAGAATGTCCTGATGTGAGAAACCATAATCTTACACATTGCATTGTATTAGGCTATATGCAGAGGACAGTGCATTTGAAATATTTACCCCTTTGAATTTTAACACATTAAAGCTTGAACATTATCTACAATCTCTTTTTTTGTTTCTTAAGATGTCCGCTTTCCCCTCATCCATGTATTCCTGTTATTTCTCATTTCTCTAGAACATTTTAGAAAAAAAAATAAAGATGTCAATATAGAAATGAGTATTGCATTATTTCTCAAATTAAAAACCCAGATAGTTAAATCTAGTGGCTCATTACCACTCTTCTGTCATAGTGTCCTTGTCACACCAGTCCTTTGTCCCTGATTAACTTTAGTAATGGCCCCTATTTTCCTGCATCAGAATTTATAGATATGATTAATATGCAGAACAAATGCATTTAGAAGTACACACTAGAGTATTCTGGGGCAATGTATTAAGAACCTATGTAAAACACCTGACCAATTATTGTTTAATACTGAATATTTAAATTTGCCCTCATTTAATGAAGACAGCTTTTACAGAAAACTTGGTATTTCTTGCTTTTAGAGGAAAATAAAAGTAGATCCTCAAAAGACCCTACTGGAAAGACAACTTGTGTCAGGGAGCATCAAAAGCCAGTGGCTCCCCACCCCTTGGGGAGCCAGTAGGGCCCCACAGCCAGGTCCTGTCCCACCACCCCATCCAGGAGCCAGGCAGCTGAGGGACACCAGGGATCCCCCAACGCTGGGCATTGGGCACCTCTCTGGGGACGGGTACAGGTTGAGGACAGGCTGGGATGTGGGCCCAGCCTGGCGGGGCCCACGGCCAGGCAGGGCTCTGGCGAGGTGGAGACCAGCCCTGCTGTGGCATCGCTGGGGCAGGGCTGAGTAGGAACAGTCAAGGCTGGTGGCACCCCTAGGGCCATAACAACTTGCACAACACCAACAGCAAGAGCTGTAAACAGGAGCGCATGACAGTTTTTGGTTTAAATCTTCCAAGTTTCACAGTCAGCTAACAAAATTTTACCTGCTACTTGTAAACACTGTAACATCTAGTTAAAAGTCTTCACATTTATTTGTTTTCCAGTATAAGAAGTGCATTAATTTACAATGGCTTCACCAAAAGGCAATGCCTCATTAGAGACTAGAAGCAGAAAAACTGCTGTAAGGCTGAACAAGGAATATATGGAAACAGTCCATTATATCTCTGTCTTTCCAGAGGCTTGTAGTGACAGGGGATGTGATAGGCCCACTCAGTGTTGTGTTTCTTTGCCCAGGAGTTTATGAGGTTATTTCGGAAATTAGTCCCATTTTGTGATTCAATTCTTTCTGGGGTACCATGTTGCCACAAAATTTACCTTTCAAGGCCTAAGATGGCGGCATGGTCTACAGGGTATCTTTCTAGCCAACTAGTGGTTGCTTCCACCACGATGAGCATGTAGCACTTGCCTTTGTGTGTTCGTGGCAATGGTCCAAAATTGGTCAATCTGCCAGGCCTCGCCATATTGAAAACCCAGTCACTGCCCTCTATTCCAGGGAGATTTTACTTGTGTGACTAGCTTGATTGCAGCACATGATTCACATGGATGAGTGACCTGTGTGATGGCCCCCATGGTCAGGCCCACCATTTGATCCTGAGTTCTTGTGAATGGTGCATCTCTCCATAGACGTACCAATATTTCGTGGACCCATTGAGCTACATATAGCTCACCCTTATGCTCCCAGTCCAGCTCCACCTGAGTTACTTCAATTTTGACAGCCTTGTCTACCTGTTCATTGTTTTGAGTGGCACAGCTTTTGGGCATGTGAGCCCTGGGGAACACCGCTTGCGACCGGCCGCCAACTGAATTTAACTCTATTCACCACAACTCTCTGGGCTCGGCCATCCAGCCAGTTCCTCACCCAGCGAAGAGTAAACCTGTCCAAGCCACAAGCCGCCAGTTT
>NW_010564170.1:32548-35300 GCF_000687285.1 Phaethon lepturus
GCAAGCCTCCAGTTGTCTGGTACCTGCCCTGTTAACCAGGGCTGCTGATAAATGATGGAGAGTGTCTTGGCAAACTCTTCTGCCAGCTCCCTCAGTGCTCTTGGGTGGATCCCATCAAGCCCCATGGACTTGTGTGTGTCCAGGTGACATAGCAGGTCAGTAACTGCCTCCTCCTGGATTACGGGGAGTTTATTCTGCTCTCCATCCCTGTCTATCAGCTCAGGGAGCTGAAGGGCTCAAAACCCAGATGAGTTTACCCCTGTGCTGCCAACTGGTCATCTTCCACTCCTGTAGCCACCCTCACAGGGCATTATCCACCATCCAGGAATCAGTATAGAGTACTGTCCACTTCTCTCATTCAGAAATCTCTAGGGCTAGTTGGATGCCTTTCACTTCTGCATACTGACTTCACTCACCTTTTCCTTCATTGTCTTTAGCAACTTGTTGTGTAGGACTCCACATAACAGCTTTCCATTTGTGATGGTTTCCTACCACACAACAGGTTCCATCAGTAAACATAGCATTAACACCTTTCATCTTCTGATAACTTATTATATGGTGGTGCCTCTTGGACACAAGCCATCTCCTTAGGCAATGCTCCAAAATCTCTGCCTTCTGGCCAGTCTGTGATCTCTTCCAGGATTCCTGGGCAGCTGGGTCTCCCTAGTCAAGTTTGTTTTGTCATCAACACTACCCACTTACTGCATAGAGCACTGGTTGCGTGATGTGTAGAGGGGATGTTTCCTTTGAACATCCAGTGTAGCACAGGCAATCGCAGTGCCAAGAGGAGATCTATTTCTGTACCAACTACTTCTGAAGTTGCTCAAACCCCCCCATATGCTGCTAGTATCTCTTTTTCTGTCGGAGTGTAGTGGACTTCTGATCCTTGATACCTCTGGCTCCAAAACCCTAATAGTCTACTTCAGGTTTCTCCTGATATTTTCTGCCAGGGGCTCCAGGTAAGACCATGCTTCCCAGTTGCAGTGTAGAGTACATTTTGCACAGCTGGTCCTGTCCGGACAAGTCCAAGAACTACCACATGAAGAGGAGATATATTTCTGTACCAACTACTTCTGAAGTTGCTCAAACCCCCCCATATGCTGCTAGTATCTCTTTTTCTGTCAGAGTGTAGTGGACTTCTGATCCTTGATACCTCTGGCTCCAAAACCCTAATAGTCTACTTCAGGTTTCTCCTGATATTTTCTGCCAGGGGCTCCAGGTAAGACCATGCTTCCCAGTTGCAGTGTAGAGTACATTTTGCACAGCTGGTCCTGTCCGGACAAGTCCAAGAACTACCACATGAGCTATTTCCTGCTTGATATGCTCAAAAGGTTGTCGTTGCTCAAGGCCCCACTCAAAACAATTCTTCTTTTGGGTTACTCAATAGAGAGGGCTCACAAGCTGACTATAACCTGGAATATGCATTCTCCAGAATCCCCCAAGGCCTAGGAAAGCTTGTGTTTCCTTCCTGTTAGTTGCAACATAGTTGCTGTCTTGTTGAGCACATCCATAGGCACATGATGGCATCCATCCTGACATTTTATTCCCAAGAACTGAATCTCCTGTGCAGGTGCCTTGACCTTGCTTTTTTTTATGGCGAAACCAGCTCCCAGAAAAATCTATATTACCCTTTTTTCCTTCTCAAACACTTCTTCTGCCTTGTTGCCCCACACAATGATGTCATCAATGTATTGTACATGTTCAGGGGCATCACCCTTTTCCAGTGGAGTTTGGATTAGTCTATGACAAATGGTAGGGCTGTGCTTCCATCCCTGGGGCAGTCAATTCCATTGAAAATTAACTTTATCTCAGCCAGACCCACTACAGTCTCTCACAATATTCTTGTATGCAAGTTATGATGTCATGATCTGGATTGGTAGGCAGTTTGATAAGAAAAAACTGCTTGGATGATTAGTCTCAGAAGCCAGTAGATAGCCCATCATATTGTATCTGGAGGCTAGTAACAACTGGAGCACCACAGAGGTCTATCTTGGGACCTGTCCTTTCTCATATATTTACAAATGACTTGGAGGAATGTGGTCGGATGCACATCCTTCAAATTTGCAGATTACATCAAATTAGGAGAAACAGCTGATATGCTTACGAGCAGGACTTCTGTTTAAAAGGGACCTAGACATACTGGAGCAATGGAGCAGCAGGAACTTTATGAATTTCAACCAGGACAAATTCAAAGTCCTGCACTTGTGAAGGAATAAGCCCTTGCAAAAATGCAGGCAGATGAGTGACTGGCTGGGGAACAGCTGTACTGAAAAGGACCTCAAGTAGGCAGCCCGCAGAACACCCTAGCAGCAAAAAAAAGCCACGGTATCCTAGGTTGTATTATCAGGAGCTATTATCATAGCTAGTAGGTAAAAGCACTTAACAGACCACATCTCAAATACTGCGTCCAGTTTTGCCCCCTTAATACAAGAGAGATATTGATAAACTGGAGCAAGTTCAGATGGTGAGGGGTCTGGAGTATTTGTCCTATTAGTAGAGGCTGAGCTAATTGGGCTTGTCTAGCCTGGAGACAAGAAGGCATCAGAGGAACCGAGCTGCAGCCTTCTAATATCTACATGGAGGTCAAAAAGGTGATGGAGCCAGGTTCTTCAGAGTGATGCATGATGGGAAGAAGAGAAACAGCAAGTATGAGATGAAATGAGAGATTGAGACTGGCTAAAGTGAATTTTTTTTTTACCACTAGGACAGACAAGCATCGGAACAGGTTACTCAGAGGGTTGTGCAGTCTCTT
>NW_010564170.1:35331-64602 GCF_000687285.1 Phaethon lepturus
CAGAAGTGGATAAAGCCCTAAGCAACACAGTTTGACCTCATAGCTGATACTACTTTGAACATGAGGTTTGATGAAAGACCTGTTTAGGTCCCTTCCATACTGAACTACCCTATGATGCTGTGACTATATTGTCTGGCTAGTATAGAAGGTCTCAAAAGCTCTCTACATGAAGATTTTGGACTTGCAAGTTCTAGTCATGAGACAGTCCTACAATTCTTTTCCAGAATATGCCACATCATATATCCCCTTGACCAGTCAAAATTGGAAATCACAACTGAATCACAGAATCACAAAAGTGTTGAGCTTGGAAGGGACTTCTCAAGGTGACTAGTCCAATCCTTCTGCTCAAGGTGGGTCAGCTAGAATAGATTGCCCAGGAAAAGCAACATTTGCAGAGAGATTTTTCACTCACTCTGCTATTAAAGAAAAGTTCTCTCCTCTCTGGAAACCCTTGTTAAAAAAAAAAAAGCCATGGCATACAGTGACTTCCTCACCTGCAAATATCAACACAGAAATCAATCCATCTTCTCCTCTGAAGAATAGCAAAAATATACTAAGCATTCCTAGCACAAACTTGGTGAAGTTCCAGGACTGTGCAAGTCTGACAGAAGATGACTGAAGCAAGGATGGATATTTCCTACAAAACCAAAATGGACCTGGTCTCTCCAAGTTGTGATTTAAAGTATCCAAGCAAACTTTTGGGGGCTTACTTTCTTTTAACTCATTTAAACTTAACTGCAACATATGTAGCTGAAGTTGAGAACCAAAACCTTCATAAAGCAACCAGAAATAGTGATATGGACCCATAAGTTGGAATTGTCAAATGCTGTAGTACCAGAGCAGATCAGGATGTTGTTGAAATTGAAATGTTACCTAAGACTTGATACACATTTGTGCAGTTGTCTTCATATATTCTGAATGATAGTTTCTGCCCACCTTAATATAGGCATAAGAGAAAGTAAGAAAACAATTAATTAAACAATATAGAGGCAGGACTACGGAGTTCCCTAAAGTTATTTGGGAAGGTGAACTCTAAATATATTAAAAAAAAATTATAACTTGCTATATATTCAGAAAATATAATTGTCCCTCAAAAGGAGTTACAGCTTCTCACCTCAAGCACCCAATGATTTACTTAGTAACTGATTAACTTTTAATTTCAAGATCTCTAGTCATTTTTTCATCCAAAATTTATCATTGTTTTTATTAAATATCTAGAGATTTACTTGTTCACTTTCATAACTCAGGGGCTATAATTATAATTTAGATGCCAATGAATCCTTCTGGATCTACTATGTAATATAATGTTTCCTATGTGAATTACAAATACAGACTTTATAATACTGCTAGGATTCTCTTCCAAGGTAGGTAAGTTTCCTAAGGTGCCACTATATTCCTGGAAAAATCTTACCTTAGCCAAACAAAGACTAATCTCTAGCATTTATGGAGTTATCTCTCTTCCTCATTAAAATAAAAGTTATCTATACCGATAAGGCAGGTTATCCCTGCTTTTCTCCTCTGGAGATGAAATACCTCTGCTACTGCCAGCAGAACATTGCATTTATATGCCTTTGTCTCAAAGAGAATGTATCTTTTCTCAACCAACTCATATTAAGGTAAAAGGGAACTGATTTTCAGGAACACGAAGGACAAAAAGTTAATCAGGAATAGTCAACAGAGATTTATCAGGTGCAAATCATGCTTGACCAACTTGATTTCCTTCTGTGATGAAATGACTAGCTGTATGGATCAGGGGAGAGCAGTGGTTATGATACATCCTGGCTTTCATAAGGCTTTTGACACAACCTCCCACAACACGGATTTGGAAGTTGAGAAACTATGGGCTGACTGGCCAGTTAGATATGTTGAAAATCGGCTGGACACTGGGCTCACAGTAATCAATGGCTCAAAGTCCAGTTGGCAGTCAATAACAAGAGGAGAATCACAGAGTTGCTTCTGGGTCTGACATTCCTTAACTTCATCAGCAACCTGGGTCATGAGGAAGTATGCACTTACCAGAAAATATGAAGACAGTACTAAATGGACAGGAAGTTGATACACTGAGTGGTAGAGTTTTAATGCAGAGCAGTCTTGAGAAACTTGTGAACTAGGCCAACAGGAATTTCCTGAAGCTCAATAAGGAGAATTGAAAAGCTCTGCACCTGGGGATGAACAACCTCAAGCACAAGTACAGCTGGAAACTGGCTGCCTGAGTCACAGCACTGCTGAATGGACCAGTGGATGCCAATGTGAATATAAGCCATGGTGCAGTCTCCCTGTGAAGGTGACAAGCCAATACTGGACTACATTAAGAAAAGTGTAGCCATCAGGTCAAGGGAATTACTGCGTCGAAGAGGCCGTATCTGGAAAGCTGTGTTCACTTTGGGGCTCTGCAGTTCATGAAGGATGCTGAGAAGTTGAAGAGGGTCCAGTAGAAGACCATAAAGATGGTCAACAGTTGACCCATTAGAAGAGATTGAGAGAGCTGGGTTTGTTTAGTCTGGCAAAGAGGGTGATCTAATAACAATCTACAGCTACTTGAAAGGTAGCTACAATGACAATGGAGACAACCTCTTATCAGATATGGCAAAACAAGGGGCAACGGGGCATAGCTGCACTTAGGAAGACTGATGGACATCAGGAAAAATTTCTTCACTTGGAAGATAGTTTAGCAGTGGAATATATTATTCACATAGGCGGAATCTCCATCCTTAGAGGTTTTCAAGATTGGCTAGACAAAACCACAGTTGACTTGATCTAGAATTGCTAACAGTCCTGCTTCAAGCAGAAGGATGGACTAGATGGCCTCCAGGGGTCACTTCCGAACAAAATTTTAACGATTCTGTGAAACTCTGTGAAATAAATCTCACTGGCCAGTGTAACTTGCTTTTTACAGTAATGCTAGATGGGTTATGAAGGGTTATGAAGGCCTTTGAAGAGCTTTTTTCACAAAGAGCCTTGGATAAATATAACCACATTAGAGAAAGGACTAATCTGAAATGGCAGGATCTCCCTTTACATTATCTACATGAAGAAACAATGCCAATGGTTTAGGACAATACTTCATCAATTTAGGAAGTGCATGCATTTACTGAATTACAAATCAATGCTGAAAGGCAATTTTTCATTGATAAAATGTGACCTAGACTTTCATCAGAAAACAGCATGAAATGCCATTCCTTTTCTATACATTTAGATGTATTAGACATTTTTTGTTTTTATAAACATGGCACCTTCAACACAAGAGTGCCAAAAATATCTAGTATTTGCTCAGAGAAAAGAATCATGAACATTATCCCTCAACTTTTTGGCAGCTCTCCCACACAAGTATTTTTTACTTCTTTTAAATGAGACTGAAAATAGTCTGCCATCAAAAAAAAAAAAAAAAAGATTTAAAGAATTAATAAACTACGAATTTGAAAGGTTAATTTTAATCTGTAAGAAAGTAATGAGATACTGAATTTTGCTCATGCTTTTCAATACAAGTATGGAACAGTGTTGCATTCCCACTGCCAAGTAATAAACACGTACCACTGAATTTGGCTTCTCCTTCCTGACTACAAACAAAACCCCCTGGATATGATGCCTGCCCTGGCAAGTTGTCTGTTAAAAAGCCTGCCTCCTGCCATGCACCTTGTTTAATATATGCATATTCCGGTGTTATGCTAAATGCATAAGTGGTTTTGCCTATTATTGGTTAGTTATTTCAAATAACAGAAAAATAGAAAGTTATTTGTAAACTGCATCAATCAGTGGGATCCACCTTATCTCCTTCAGCAAAGCAGTTTTCTTTTTTAATCATTGCACTAAAATTGAACCACTCATCTTTAACAAAGCCCACAGGCTACTGCTGCTGCAGCCATTTGGTCTCACTGAGCTCAATGGTATATCTCGCTGCATACTGAGAGCATACGGGGCTCAAAAAGCCAATTTGTAGTGGAATTCTAAAATACAAAAATGGTGCAGGGAAAAATCCTGGGAAGTCATAGAGAATACTCAGAAGTGGTAAAAAGATATTGAATTCACTGTCTATATTAATAAAGAAAGGCAGAACAAGGGCTCAAATACCAGCCTACACTCATCCATAACATTTAACTGCTAACATGTATACTCCATCAACAGTTGGCAATTAGTACTCTCCCAGACAGTGAGAGATCAGTGCAGTCTGCAGGATTAGACAGGTCAAGGATTGTGTATTGTGGATGCATAACTACATTATGGTCCATTTTATTTTCTACCGTGGGCACAACCCTTGAGTCTACAAGAAAGCTGCTAAGGACAAGCATCAGCATTGCACTCTCCCATACCCCAAAATCAGAATAGATATCAAAACCACAGATAGTATTAGGTAGCACCAATGCAACTACTTTGTCCTTACTCCAGAATTAGTTCTCTAATGCTCTTTATTCTTCAGCATAAATTCACTATATTTTACCGCTCCTTCAAAGAGCAATGGATATGTCTGGCATTCACTACTGTAACCACTGCTCACATAGACATTCTTGCTGAATTTAACATACAGAGCCTGGATACTGCTGGCAATGCAGCCACAGCAAGAAAGAGCCAACCTCAGGCTGGTGGGGTAAAGTTTTAAACCAGTTTCCATTGTGGGTTTTCTGCCGCAGCTATAATGTTGACAGTGCCTTGAACTAAGCAGCTCCTAGCTGGTCAACCTGTTCAGCCCAGCTGCAGCTGCTGTAACACAGACATACCACACAGTCCAACACTCAGAAGCCATAGGGATCTTCAAAAGCTCTCGGCTGCTGACCAGCCCTGGAGTCCAGGCTAGTTGGAGCTTATGTGCGGACATGGACAGAACAGCCCGTATCCCGCTATTGCCAAACAGAAGTTGAGGTCATGTGCAGGCCCCAGCAGGATCAGCAGTAGCACCCTCCCCAAGTCTAAACTGTACCCAAACACCAAGCACACCCAAGGTGTCAGCCCCACAAGTGAATAGGCAGGGATAAGATTCACCCCCCTACCACACAACAGAATTTTTATCCTGTGATGTTGGGCAGAGGTAAGCTAGTTTTAAACGTGTGCATACGCCGTCATACAACCTCAGCAGGCATTGAATGCCCTCCCAAAGCAGAGCATCCGGAACAGGATGGTGTACCTTACAGAGTATTGCAGTACCCCTACCTAAATCCAGTATGCCTGGGCAGGTCCAAGTAGCAACAGACTAAAGGCAAATTTTGCCCAGGATATTGATACAAACACACCACTTACTGAGAATATTTCCATAACAATATCATGCTGTCCAGTCCCATCAAACCAGGGAAATTCAGCAAGTGGTACACTACTTATTTTAACTGCCTCAAAAAAAATCTAACCCTGCTAGCATTTTAACTTCTGGTCCTAAACACTTTAAAGAGCTTTCAGGGTGATGCTTGCTTCAATAAACCATCTCCTGCAGTTCTCATAGTGAAGTTTTTATTACTTTCATGTAAGTAGATAAAAACAAGTTAAGCTGCTGAGTTATGGGAGAACAGCAATAATGCCTGGTTTTTTCATTTTCTTTCTAATACAATAAAAATGTAATAATTCCATGCAAAAATGGGAAAAAAACGCCACACACCTAGGAATATAATTGGTATCATCATAATTCTATGAAACAGCGTCTTAACTAGCAGAGGCTACTCAAGAGTCCCACTTACAATACTAAAAAAAAAAAAAAGATCCATTTCACTCAGTGGAGATTGGTACTTGCTTCATACAAAAACCCTTTTATTTAAGCTGACATAAAACTATTTTGTTAAGGCTTAAACAGCTGCCCTAGTAAAACATTAGCTTCTCAATTTCATCAAACTAATTTGACTTACAATTAAGTGGGAAGAACAGTTTAATTAGCACTATTTTATATACTCTGCACCCAACTAGACTTTCTTCTCAGCATCAGGCAGAACTCATTAAAAAAAAGAACTCAACCTTTTACTCATAATTACCTTTGGAAGACCAGCACTTGAGACACTTTTCTAATTGCAGAAGAGGAACTACACAAAGCTACCATTCAAATGCATCTATTAATTTAGTTTTATTTTCTGCTCAGCCTTCCAAAACTAATTATTTAACACTGAGGTTAGGAAATTGGAGAGAGACCCTTGGGGCGGGGGGGGGGGGGGGGCCGAAGGGTTCCTTAAAAAATAACATTTGAGCCTTGAGGGAGAAGGAAGAGTCTAAAAAATAACTTTTGTGAAATTGCATAAGAAAAAAGGCCCCCCAAACAAACCCTGCAAAGGGCATGCACTTCAGCATTGTTTTTGTCTTCACACACATGTCTTACAAGATTGGAGAGTTAGATGAAATTCACTGTTGATAAATATAAAGTTATGCATATGGAAAAAGAAAAGAGGTTTGACATACAGAGTGACAGGCTCTGAGCTGACCATACCTATCCAGAAAATACAACTCATTTGCTCTATGACAGCCGGTAGCAGCCATGAAAGTAATCACCGGGATCATCTCTGATAACGAGAAGAACAACATACACGGATAGAAGCATAAAGATGGGTTTTCCTGCTCTGCACTTACTACCTAGGAGGCATGCTCTAGCTTCGTAGTACACACATAGCAATGTGCATACAAGATACTGTATGGAGCCACCATTTTAAGCTAAATCTTAAAACACTTGGTGACTGAGGAAGCTACTTTCACACAGTGTAATTCATCATCTAAATGGCCAGCATAAGGTTCATACATCAATGTTCCTGCTGGACAGTCTTAATCCAGATGGTATCTAGAAAGGGCACTACACTTACTACAGTAAACATGTCAATCAAATATTTTCCATTGCAGGAAGCAATCTTTACACCAAGTTTAAAACTTGCTTTGGCTATGCTTTAAGCATATCCAAAAATCAAACTGAGTCTAAGCAGAACAGAAAGGACCTCAGCAGCACCTCTCAGAGGATCCTCAGCATCTCTAAGTCTATAGGACATCTAGTGAGTGATCTCAGTGTTTTCTTGCCTACAGGAATGATTTCCCTTGCTTAATCCAGCAAATCTCTATCCTAGTGTCGTCCCGCTATATAGATCTTCATAAACACCACTTACTGTTACGACAGCTACATCATGGATGGGAGGCCACTGTTAAGAAATGTTTAAGCACCTTCTAAAAGGCCACTTTCTGCTAACTTACTTTGATAGCATTGTGACCTACGAATTTACTGACAATCAATTCTTGTTTCACTGCATAACTTGAAGTATTGGTTTCTTGATAATGGAAAGAAACAAGTTAATATGTAACATTGTTCATTACCAGGTGCTGCAGAATCCTGCAAATCTTTCAAAGGTTATCACTTTCTTTAATGAACAACAAAGCAAGTCTACATGTCTAAATTAGACTTCAGTACTGACAGCAGTGTTCGATCCATTTAACAGCTACGGTAATATTACTGTTTACAATTACCAAATATGTTTAATTAACTACTTTCATGTAGACATCAATAAGGAAGATGGGCAATGGCATCAAAGAAAACGCCTCTCTGATTTAAAGCTTCAAGATGAGTGGCTGTGATGGCTAAGGATGCTGCAATAGGGAAAACACTGAATAATAACAGCAAGTACGGAGACTGATGAAAGAGTCAGCACTGTGGCTGGATGATACCACTTGAAATCCTCAGATACAGCATCATCAGAACCCTGCACGGGAATCCTGTCGCTCAACAAAGCATTGCCCAAAACCCACACAAATTATATCTTGTATGTTACCTGTTCAAAATCAGCACAAGACAATAGTAATCTCTAACAGTAGACTACTCAAATTTTAGCAAAGAATTCTGTCTGCCTTAGACAATCATACTAGATTTATATTTTTCATTTCACCTCATGAATTCTAGTTTTTCATTACCATGTCTTTCATACAAATCCCAGCAATCCATTCATAAAATAAGAATTACACTGTCCAATGACAAGAGTCTCAGATTTGCCTGGTAAAAATAGCTACTAGACAGGAAGCCTATGACTTGATGGTATTTTCATTTAGTTTAGCATATCTTTCCTTTAATTTCATGGCTGAATGGGCTGAAAGAGCTCCTCATTCAGACCAACATGACCAACACCAGAAGCAGATTTTTTCTCCTCAGAAATAGACTTGGAATTTGTTAACCAGTCCTAAGCTTTTGATATCTTTCTCAAAGAAGAGATTGACTTAAGAATTCACACCACAGAAAAGCACAGGAAGATTACTTTGTACTACTGAGGAAAGTTAGATTTGTTCTTAAAAGAAATACAGAGAAAGTGCAATTTAAGAAAACCCTAACTATTAAAAAAAGGTAATGTGTTATGACAAAAGCATGGGAATTATACCTAGAAAGACACACTTTTTATAGCTGCAATTCAATTATTATGAAGTATCTTAAGGTGAGGCTTGAATATAAATGGCAAGAAACAAGACTAAAATCCAAAGCATAAAAATTATTATATTTTAGGGTTTTTCACCAGAATTACATCTAGCAAAATAGTGAATTACATAATTTCACAAGCATAATTGATATGAAGATTCGCTCTATGAATTTAACAACACAAAACCTTATGGCAGACCCTAAATAAAAGTATCTATTTCAAATTCAAGATTATCTGTTGCACCCAAGTGATTAAAAATTAATATGATTCAGAATTGTTAAAGGAAGAAACCTATGTAGGATTAATACAAGAAACACATTTCAAAAGTTCAAACCCTTCATTAATAAGTTTGTGCATTGCTATCCCTCAGAGCAACATGCCCGTGAACAACATTCCATAAAAACAGAAATTTTATTAAATGGGTATCACTACTAGGGGGAAAAAAAAATATTGTTTTCTCTGTAAATGTGTCTTCCCTTCTCCCCTACAAAAGAGTGAAGACACAAAGAAAAATATGTTTGCAATAAATTAAAGTCCCAGATGCATATAAAAATAATTACGATATGAATTTTCCAACATGTACAGGCCCAAAACTCAGAAAAAATCTTTCAGTCTATTAACCTCTTGCAGGGTAAAAACCACTAAATGCCTGAGAGGCAATCAAGACTTAATTTATTTGAGTGTCACTTTCTGACAATCTTAAACAACATTTCTATCAAGACATAGAAGTACCTATTAAGTACTGGAGTTTCCAAATCTTTTTATTCCTCCTTTTATTTTTTTTAAACCTCTTCACCTCTCCTAGGAGCTTTCCCCACACTACCTGATATAGAGGACATCTGTTCACTTCAGTGGACTCTGGATCAGGCTTTTAATCATATGAGCACCTTATGTAAATATTCACAACAACAATGGTGCAAACATACTGAGCCTGATTTTCCTTGCCTATTGCTCCAACAGGGTTGGGAAGTGGGGGACCAGCTGCCTGGGGAGATATATGGGATCTGCGGATGTGGGGACATACTTTAGCGATTAGTTGCTTTAGCTGGGCAAAGATGGACTTTCTGCAAGCAGACGCCTGCATGTCCTGGTGGAACTGGTGCAAACATCTCCTTCCCAACCCTAGCAGCAGCTCACTGTGTGAAGTTATTAAAGTGCCTGAGTCTACTTGGGCGTGTGAATTACAATCTCATTCTGGGCTTTGTGCTGTACAAACAGGACAGGACAACTGAAAAAGGCTTATTGTTCAAACAGTGTATCGGCAAGTCTAATTCGGCTCCACTTCAACCAGCTCTACTAAGCTCTACTTATTAGCAACGCTATTAGACACTCCTGAGTTGCTACCAACTATCTGGACTCTCTCTAGCATGTGCCAACAGCATCATCTGCATCTCCAGTGTTGGGGCTGCAGGTGCGGGTCAGGCAGTGGGGGACTGTTGGGCTTTGGTGTTGGAGTGGCCTTGGAAGAGGCAGTGCTGAGGCTGCTGCCAACGTGGGCATTGCAAATGATGGCAGACAGCAGAGAGGCAGGCCAGTCCCAGGGGTTTCTGGCTGCATAGGTCCAAAGGTGGGACATCTCAGCCCATGTTGAAAAGTTGCAAAATGTGGTAGAAAGGTATAAACAGCATGCTGGAGGCCAGCTGGGGTTTGGCTGCCATGCACTGGTAGAAAGAAGAGGGCCAGGAGAATGAACCTCTCACTGCCTGATGCTCCAGAAGACTGAAAGGGAGCAACTAGCTGTGGAATTGTATGGGTACTGCCGAGGCCAGGAGGTGCTTCAGCCTGTCGCTTGGTGGGTGCAGTCGTCATGGGTGGAGATGCCTGTGTGTCTGCTGCAGGCTGACCATCTGGGCTTTGGAAGGGCTGTCTTTCATCCATCTCCACATCCTGCCCTGATGCAGCTGGGGCTCTCCACTTGAGGCCAACTCTTTTCTTGCACCTCTCCAGCACGTGGGGATGCTCTCTGTTAAACTTGGGGTTTATAGTACTAGAGCAACTAAAAAAAAGCAAAGTAGAAGAGTTAGTTGCCACCATGTAGAGATTGAAATACCCCAAGCTACAAGAACTAAAAACCTGAATTGCAAAAGATGACCATGGATATTGAAAAGGATTCTCAGGGGCATTAGAAAACCAAAGCTTGGCTAACACGTTATGAGACAGTTCTGTTGAGTCATCGACAACCCTGGGTTTTTGCCATTTGGGAGCAGAACAGTATAGGATTTTCAAAAGCGTAAGAACTGTTTTTGAAAGCCAGATGCCACTACTTTTCAGCCACTTGAGTGTGGAACAAGCACACAGGTAATACTAAGATCCTTAGATGTATCTTCTTGGCATTCAGCAGGTGCCACAGGAAGATTTCAGATTTGGTACAGCTAGATGAGTTTGTCTTTCCATTGAACAGGTTCAATCTAAGCAGATAAATCAAAATCCATCTTGTCTACATTCCTACTGGTCAGAAAGACTAACTCAAAACTTCTTGAAAACAACCTGAGACTACCATCCTCTTCCTCTACATTGCAAGGCCTTATCTTATGTGAACGTCAGTTGGTTGATGTGCAGAGCAACTACTGTACCCTGCTGTCAGCAGAAGCTGCTGCTTCTTCTGCCAGTAATTCAGGAAGTGAGGCTGATCTTTGGAAATCCTATTGCATTTTGATGAATCCATAGATGTTGAACTGTTGAATGAAACTCCTCATGCTCTCAGTTGCAACAACATGCGGAGGTCCTGCCCAGCACTTCCTGTTTGAAGAGGTCTTCAGTGATGACAGTGCATTTTGCACCCTCGCTCCACCAAATGGGGATAAACTGGTTGCTTTCCTCCATTTTCCAAAGGTGTTCTGGAAATGAGAGGGATGAGAATCCATTGGCTTTCTACTCTCGTTAGAAGCAGGAGGAATTGTTTGGTCTCATGCTCATCACTGCAAGGTTGGACATCCTGCTCCTCCTTTATAGGTCATACAGCAGCATCTCAGGGTGCTTCTTCCTCCTGTCCTGGAGGTCCAGAAGTTGTGTCTGCCGACTCATCTATTGTCATGTAAATGCAAAGAGCAACTGCAAGTACATAGGAAGAAGGCCCTGCTAGGCATGCAAGAGGTTGTCCAAAGCACAGGGAAATTGTTGGATGAAAAAGAGAAGGGGAATCTATCCAGTCCTCAGATTTTTCAAGTGGTATAAGTATATGGAAGAAAACAGCAGGAAGAAAAACTTTTCTGAAAAATCAGAAAAGAAAGGAGGAAGGAAAACTGTTAGGCAAAGATGTGACAGGGTCAGCATCAGCCTACACCTTTTCACTGTGGTAATGCAACACAGAAGCATCACCTCCAATACAGAGAATCCTTTTCCTGACTTATCCTGTTCTAAAGTAGCAAAGGTACCACTTCCCAGAACAAGACAGGAGTCAGGGCCAACCTGTTTCATTGAAGTCCTTTCCACCACGGACAGTGAAAAGAAGGCAGTGTTCGCATGGAACCAGCTCCATTTCCAACCATTATATGCTCCACATTGAAGAAACAACCACAAGCCATCCACTTCTCAAATCAATGCTGAAGGAAGCAACTGCATCCTTAGTCATCTTGATTGTGAGACAGCCTGCTCTTTGCTGTGATTCAAGCAACGGTCCAGTTGAAAAGTCTAGGTTTCAAAGACTAATTTCTCTAAAGCATCTGTAGTCCAAGAAAATCTGTTAAATATCTTTTTAAATAAGAAAATGGTGTACAAACACCGACTCTTTCATATTTTAAATAGTATCATCATTGACACTAGAGCTATATTACCAAAAATCAGTAATTAAGACCGAATCGTGATATTTATACCAGCTAAGTAACAGCTATAAAATCTATAACTAGTGCACAGATTACGCACGCAATACAAGTGGAAACAGTTTATTAAACAGATGAACAAATGGGGGGCAGGGGGCATGTTGCTCAAAAGGAATTAGAGTGTGCAACTGGAAAAGCAGCAAAAGCAGCACTAAACTCCCCAAACAGGACAAAAGTTGAAATATTGACATCATAATAATGATGTTAGCTGTTAACCATTCTAATGCCAAAAAAAAAAGCATTAAATTCTTGCCTGAGAAGCCCAACACTCCTGTGCTTCTGTGGTGAAGAAGCCACTGATCATGGCTGAACAGAAGAAAAAATAATGAGGTCCTGAACTAAGACATACCCAAAACACTTAGAGAAAACCAGTGTGTATTGATGACTTGAAATATATCTGGAAAAGCAGAGGCATTTCATACAGGGTTTTTACAAAAATACCTTTAGACGATGTTTATACTGTACAGGACTAGACTTTTAAACAATATCTGGCATCACTAAAATGCTCATCTACATACCAGAAAGGCAAGTGTGAAACCAACTCATTAGGAAGGTTCACAAACTATACAGCCTTCTGTATGCCTCTGAACAAAAAGTGCCAGGTCAGAGTGTAAAGTCTAGAAAATGAGAAAAGAGCAAATTTTTAGGGAATGTTTTTCAGAATGTTTGGGTCATCACAAGTCAGATATTCTCAAATGAAACTGTAACTTGATCAAAAACGTGGCGTAGTAGGTCAGAAAGGAGACAATTTTGTAATGGTGGTGAAATGTACAGGTCAAAGACCATGGTCATTGCTATGAAAAAGAATATTGCCCTTTAGAAGGTACATAGACAAAAGAGCAATTTTAATAGATCAATGCAAAGTTTTATGTTAGCAGAATTAAGAAAGCCTTGAAAAAAATCTGCATTGCCAAAGTGCATTTGCTGTGTACAAAATATAGCTAAACTTAATGAGTGGGAGCAGTCAATATTCCCCATAATGGTGAAGAGTAAAATGAGGAACTTTTGTATTAGAAGAAAATATGAACCTTCTATAAAGAAGGGAGCTAAGCAAAGAATTGAAGTATATTGTTTTACTTGCTTCTAAGAGAGTATGGGTTTTAGTATAAAATTATTTAAAATATTTTAATATAGTATGCATACTGGGTATCTGGTATGTACAATTTATATCTGTAAAATATTATCCACTGTAAGATTTTCATTACAATCCTGCATTTGACTGAAATCTTCTGAAGGTTGATCAAAAAACTGTGGGGAATGGAGTCGCCCAGCCTTTCTTCCCCTTTCTCTAGGAAACCTCCTCTTTCTTCTGCCGCCTCTTGGTTCTGATGGTGTAATAGCTGTGCACTTTGTCAAGTCCAGATGAGTCCCAGGAAAAGATTATAATTCAGATCCACAAAACCCTGACCTTTGTAGGAGACTGTGTAAGTCAGTCACTTGTTGCTTTCAAGTCCAGGGTGGTGATCACGGTAGTTGTTTCTGTGATGTCAGGAGTGCACTGGGATGCAAGAACTGGGCAAAAGGTGTAAAGACACTCATGGTGAGTGGAGCTGCTTGTATGAAACAGTCCAAGCTGTCATCAAGTACTAAGCACTGTGGAAAATTATTAGGAAGGATGGATTACCTAGTGGAAATGAGGGCAGGCATGCCCCTCCTGGAGGTCAGAATGGCTCTCTGGAGGTAAGTATGACAGGAGTGAGTTTGTGAGCCATCCTGATGAAGGGCCAGAAGAAAAAGCCAGTCTGCTGCAAGGCTCAGGAAGAAGTTGCTTTAGCTCCATTTTCATTTGGCAAATCCCTTGTTATTGCAGGGGCCCAGGCTACATGTGGGCAGCATCATTTGTCTCTCCTGCTCCCTCCATATGGCACGCTGTAGGTATCATTTCTCGTGTTACAGGCATTCACCTCCCTGTGAGGCTAGGGAAGTGTCCAGGTGTGGAGTGGAAGAGTCCTGGGACAGATGCTCTGTGGGCACTGCCAGGGGAAAAGCTTTGCTTTAAAGTTTCCTGCAGTTTCAGGGTGAGTGGTAAAGGTGGCTCCCATGTCCTCTTCTCATCTTGTGTGTGGCAATATAGTTCAAATCAGAGAACTAGTTTGTTTTACCTAGACCTTTTCATTCTACTTTTTCTCAGCTTCACAAAGATGTTGCTGGAACATGGCACTGATGTAAAAGTATTAGGGCAGATTAAATGAAACTAGGAAAGAAGAAGTCTCAAAGTCCCATTGCCAGGCCCTTCAAACCATTCAGTCTTCTTGTAGCAGCAATACTTAATTTATATGTCACCCAGAACATCCAGGTAAAGTGGATGGTGAAAACCACGCTGAGAAAACACTGAGGGAAATCCATTTCTCTTGAGCGTTTTTGCCTTCACTTATGTCTAAGAAAAATCCTTGTGAATGTTGAACTGGGACCAGGGAATGCAGTTGAAGAGCAAGGTCAGTAAAGCCAAACTTCTTCAAAAAGAGGGAGAAAACACAGAGGTAGCATCAAATTACTCTTGGATAACAACCTTCCTGATGTCTACAAAAGTTTCAGCGTACTGGAGCAGGGAACACAAACAGAATTTGTAAAACACCAAGGCATCCCGCTGTGGCTACATGGCCTGTGGCAATGGTACCTCTAAAGAAAAGCAATTTCAAGGGTTGAGATACAGTCAGAAGACTAAAGAGAGAGGTAGTGTAGAGGCCAAGCAGACAGAACAGTGTCTACCCAACACCATTTCAGTGTTGCCAATAATGTCAAAATACTATCAGTTCTCTGCTAACCCCTTTATTTTACTGCTCAGCCTCCACATCAGCTGGTTTTTTCCATATATAATAATATAAATGCTTTCTGATATAACCATGCTACAAGGCCTTTCTAAACTCCGATTTGCACACTTGCCTGGTGCCTACCCCAAAATTCTCTGAACCTGTCAGTTCCGACTAAACCTGAGCCTCATTTCTTCTCCAAGTACTCTTCACTCTGATCTCCCAGGTCATGAGAGGCCTTAGCAAAATCCCCAGTTTCCTGCCTACACTACAGGTAAAAGAAGAAAAGAGCAGAGAAATTGTGTTTGCTATTTGTCAGCTCTGTGGACTCCCCACACTGCTCAGTTCTTTCTGCTCTTTACTCTTGTGCTCCAGATGAGAGCACAGCATGGGGGAGGAAGGAGGAGGGAAGAGTTCAGCATTTCTCCCTGGTAGACTTAATTGGAGGCTTCTGCCTCTGAAAGTGAGCAAGTAAGGTAGCAGAAGGCACTTCATTTTTTTATTTTTTTTTAAACTAGACAGGCTCCAAAAATGGAGCGACAAGCTGAAGGTCCTGGTTCCGATCAACATCCCAAACACTTAAGAAAACCCAGAACACTGGCAAGCTACCCACCTTAATCAGATATTCAGGAAGCAAGGATCAATTTTAGGTCTTCTCAGGAGTAGCAATCAGGCTCCTGGCAGGATGCAAGAACACAGCCAGAAGCAATACTTCATGAAGGACTTTCCACACAGACCTGCTTTCATCCAGAGAGCAGTGCCGTTCAGTGGCCCCACTGCCTCTGGCAGGAAAGGATGAGGAAAGAAACACCACCAACATTCAAGATGACAGGAAAAAAAAAAACCCACAAAACACACTTAGCAGTGCAAAACTAAGATAGCTGGGGAGGAATGTTGTAGAAGCAGTGTCCTGAAAACTGATTAAGACAGCTTCTTCTACCGTGTGCTGAAAAGAGCTATCTGGCATCTTCAACAGCATGCATATAATGGTTGCTGCAGGTAGGATTTCTCAATAGTAAGGTACTGCTAGGTCAGGTGTGGCATTAAAAATTTTTTTAAAAAAGGGAAGGGAGAAGGAGGGTGGAGTTCCACCATATCAAATATTTCTGTCTCATTGAGTTTGTGAAGATGATATGTACATTAAGTTTCAATATGGCATCTAAAAGCTGTGGGGAAGGAATGACTGAGGAAAGAGGATTCTAAAAAGGACAAAGAGCAAAAGGGTTAAATTTTTGTACAAAAACTGAGCTTTCTAAGGCCTGAGTAGAAAAGAATGTCTTTTGTTAATGACAGTAACAAGAGAGTCCAATAAATCAATGAACTGGGCATCTGGTGCAGAGTTTACAGAATTTAAACTAAAAAACAAAACATGCAGGAAATTACTCAACTTTCCCTGCAAAATGTTCACCATTTAATACTGTGATATATACAAAACATGCCATTGAAACTTTTCTAAGCCATCTTTGATTCAATATCTATATTCTATAGATTTTATCTTTAAGAACTTTATTTTGAAATTTCTAAAATACCAGTTCCTAGCGTTTTAATTAAACATCAGCCATGTAACAGAACTAATCTCACTTTTCTAAAACATAATGCACATCAGTATGCTGTACACATCATTCCTTTCAGTCAGGCAATCAGAAAGTTGGGCAGCTGAAATGTGAAGTAAACATTCATTTGAGATAAAACCGGAATTGGTAGATTTACATTTTAGTCACAATGCTGCACTTCTGTACTGTGATCTTTTGCTAAAAAATACTAGTACTCTGCCCATTTTCAAATGTATGCACTTCATTTCACTTTTAAATTTACTGGTGTTTACTCTTGTAATTCAGAAATAAAGAACATGGAATTACATAGGAATGCTCAGAATAACTTTGAGAGAATTTCTTGGCAGAATCATGTAGAGGAATACAATCGGCAGCTTCTAAGAATGGTAAGCGCCTCCATATTTTAGATCTAATTCATGGACAGCAGCATATTAAGGAAATTTGAGTTATGATTGCAGTATGTTAATCAAGGATGAAATTCTTCATCAGCTGTTGTAAAAATTAGTTCTCAACACCATTCTGGATTAAGTATGACATCTTTTTTTTCCCACCTAAAATACAACTGCTACTGAAGCTTAAGTGATTACAGTGTTCAATATGCTCTGCTGTTGCTCTTTTAAAGACTTAAGCACTGTGTGCACATAAGCAAATTGTTTTGAGACTAAAACCCCTGGAGCTAAATGCTGTACCATTCCAATACTCCTTGATAAATAAAATACAGACAACATACAGCAGAAGTCTGACATTTGGGTAGCCAGTAAAATTCATTCCTTTACTGAAACTACAACCAGAAAGATCACGTTTTCTAACTGAATGGCCCTCTTGTCATTATACAAATAGTAATAAGTACTTCCAGAAAAGTAAGAGTTTGTTCAGGAAGGAATGAAACCACAATATACTAATGACAAAAATGAAAATAGCGAAAGGATTTCACATTATGCTATGAACAGTTCAAGTTTTTAATCTGTCCTGCTAACAGACAAGTCGGGGGCAGAGGGATGAGTGCTTAGGTTTGATTAAAAGACCATTCAGAATAGCTTTAAAAATGTCTAGGAAACAGCATGATTTTTAAAAATAGAAATATGACTATTTTAGTCACCAAATTCAATTTATCATGCTACCTGAAGAACCAACAGCATAGCATCTGCTGCAGACAAATTCTTTTATAAAGCTCTAAATCAGGGTGGTACAAAATAATCCCTGCACCAAATACAGAAAACTTGCAAGGAGCCATTTCAAGCAGGAGAGAATAGAATTACATGTGGTTTACACAACAGAGATCTCTTATGACAGCTAACGAAAATGAAAGCAGAACTGTCACCATGGATGTTTACTTTGTCTCTATATTGAAATCTACAAAATGGATTAATAACTATTCCCTTTAGCTTTTGAAAATGCAATTTTACTACTGCTGTGATCTCTTTTCAAAACCTAAGTGGAATGCAAAATTCAATACTGCTCTTCTGATCGAGTTATATTTCAATTACACGTGCATGATGGTTCTATGATGCAAGTTAGACCCATTCATAGATGGCATACAGCAGTGGAACAAATTCTGTTAAAATTACAAATTGCGGGCAATTGTTTCTGCATGATATGAATTCCCCTTTAAAAATGGCTCTTTTTGCTATTAAAAATTGAGAAGAGAGGGGAAACTATCCAGCTAAACAAGAGTAGATACAAAAAACAAAGGGAAAAGAAAAAAAAAAAAAGCAGAAGGAACAAATCTATTACACTGTTATACTAAGCTAGTATGTAAGTAGCGATCCCATCAAGAAGACAAGAGATTCATGCTAGAACAACTGGGACTGGAGTTAAAAGTAGCCATGTCCCGGCTGATAGCCTGATATGAGATAAATCTTCTATTAACTCTGAAGACTTAGGGGCAACATTAAATTAGGAATTCCCATAGTAGTGGGAAGATAAAAATCTGCCCTCAGAGAAACAAAACCAAAAGATCTTGTTGATGAAAGAGCAAATGGAAAGATAATTGTAAAATATGGTAAATCCTTACACTTTAGTAATGCTTTTCTGCTGGAATAACATCATGTCACACATTTGAGTCTTACACAGGAGTGAAGAGGTTTTCACTGTGGCACCAAGACTAGGTGTAGTGTTTCCAGCCAGCGAACTCAAGAAATTTATGGAGTTCCTGCGTACTAGGAAGACTAGACTTGAAGAGAAAATTGACACCAATATTTCTGTTGCTTTGAAGTTTTTCTTCTGTTCCCTGATAAACAACATGAAGCATTTTTAACTATCCGTTCTATGTGGGTATATACTTGCTTACATACAGCACCTTGAGAATCTCCTTGTAAAACGCAAACCAGCAGCGCCTGGCAATGGATGAAACATCAAGCCTTTCTGCATCTCATGAGGGAGCAATCCACAGGAGTGGACCAGGTGGCAGCTCAGCAGAAGCAGCAGCTGCTCCAGGAAGGGTAGAGAGGCCAGGTTGCTGTCCGGCAGAGCACGGATTGGAATAGACCTCCGCGGCCACCCCAGCTACCCAGGCTGCCAGGCGCTGCTTCCCTCAGACAACCAGGGCAGAAGCCTGGTCCCGTGAGCCTCCTCTCTGGAACAGATCCCGGCTGGAGTCTTCAACAGGCACTGCTAGCGTAAAAATACTTGAGGCTGTTCTCTGAGAACAAAGTCCAGCAGGAAGGCTTCTGGCAACACTTTCACTGCCCACCCTTGCAGCAGGGCACACCAGACGTGCAACCCCTTGGTTCGAATCCGGCGGCTGGGCAGCAGTGAAATTCTTGGTTGCGTCAGTATCGGCAGCAATTAAAAATCCAATGGATCTGGACGGTGTTCAAACACGTACAGTCTAAAAGGTGTAAAGGTGTAAAAGGTGTATGGTATAAAAGCCAACTACTGCCAGCAGCCATATCCTTTCATTCTTCCTCACAGGATAGCTGGGAATCCCAGTTGGCTGGAAGTGCCCACAGAGCCTGCCAGATGAGCCAGTTTCAGGGGATGGATCGTGCTCGTTACCTCATTTGGATAAACAAGCTGCCAGCGAGGTCAAGGTATATGCTCCCAATGACTTCGTAATGGAGAGTTCAGGTATTATTTTAAAGGCTGTTCATACAGGTGCTACATGTGGAATTAAGTACAGTGAAAATGCAAAATGGAGCAGGATTTTTTTCCAGAACAATGTATTAGAAACTCAAAGCATAGCATGACACTCAGATGGAGCTGGCTGACAGGATTTTTTTTCCTAACGTACACTTGAATAAATTCATGTACACATCAGAACAGACTGAAGGTGTTTTCGTTGGAGGAATACTTTACTAAACCGCACTTTAACAGAAACACAATACACCAATTACTGTGGAAATTCTTGCCAAAGTGTTTTAGCATTAATTTTGAAAGGCCTGGCAATAAGAGGAAAAAATGAACTCATACCAATTTGTAACATTTGAATTACACTGCAGAATTCCTTGGCTATCAGCATTGCTGTATAACTGCATAAAGTTAGACACTACAAAGACAGCAACTACAATGCACTATTTTCTTTGCATCACCTCATTTATTGCATTTCAGTGTTGAAAGTCGAACAAATGAGAGCGCTAATCAAGCAAGTGACAGTGCTAACCTATCTCTTCATCTAAGTTTTGAACTGAATATGCCTCCTTAATGATTTCAGGCTCTCAACTTGATCGTTACTCGAAAGGCATGTGTGAGACAGTATATTAATTGTGATCTGGAACTGGCCATGCACACCAAATAAGTGTCTGTTTTATAATTTGCTCTTAATTAGCTTACAGAGAAAGCAGAGTGTATCATGGAGCAAAAATTCTAATTTTTTAAAAAAGTTTACAGACGTTTACTAGCATTATGTCAAAATAAGAATTAAGCCTGGAATTCTCAATTTTATATAATTGAGCACAGCACAGCATTACTGGGCTGCAGTAAGGCTTTCACAACTAAGCCTCAACTAAGTTGCCTTACAGCCAGGCAACTAGTCTGCTGTATGTGGCTCCCCAAACTGTGATCCATTGGACAGAACTCTGGACTAAAACTCAGGACACCTGGGCTCACCTCATGACTTCACATTTATATAGAAAGAAAACCAAAAACACTTGGCTTCTTCCGAGAGTTAAGATTAGAAGAAGACAGGATAAACAGCAAGAAGGTTGCTAAACTTTGCTAGCTGCAACACCCCTGTTCATTTCCATACAAAATATTGTCAAGCTTTAAATAGTCTATTTCCATGCTGCGTCCCTGCCTCAGTCGCTTGCAATTTCTGCTCTCCCCACTCTTGCATGCAACTCTAATGCAGCATCATCGGGTTTTTCTGCACCCTCTCTCATTCCCGACGAAGTCTGACTTTTTCCATGCACAAGATGGAAAGATTCCTCTCCCGGGAGTCTCCCACCAAAGCAGTCTTCTGCCTGTGGGACACCTGTGCCCTTGGCTACAGGGCTTGCAAAGGTCTGCACCAAACGAGTCCCAGGGCTGCAGGACACAGAAGAATGGCGGCGTGGTTAAGGCAGCTCAGTGCCTTCCTGGCAGACCTGTCTGATAGTTACCTTCTCAGTCCTGGAGCTCTCAGTCTTAAGCAAGCTGAGCTTCTCGCAGCTGACCACTGAACACTCTGCGTCCATCTGCTGAGGCTCCAGACTTGCAGAAAAGCTGATCATGTGAAAAGGTACAGCTGAAGACACTGGGAAGTCTATTTTCATCATAAAAAAATGAAATTATTCCAAGTACTCTGGGCATTTAAAAAAGCATGCAAAAATAGAGAACATGTGACAATTTCAGCTTCAAATCTTCCTGTACCTCATTTTCTCCTCTGTAAAATGAAGACAAATTATTTCCTCTTAGCATATTCTTTTCACAGCATCTCTGTGATACTTGTGAAAATCTCATACTACAGTGGGAAACTGATTTAGAAATTGTCTTTTCAGGAGAAAATCTAAATAATCCGTTAAATAAAACATCAGGTGAGGTATGGAGGGGGTGTTACACTTTCTTTTAAATTCTGGCCATTCAAATGTATCAATCAATGCAGAAACTGCACTCCTGTTTGCTGAACACTTTAAGGTTTGTACTTAAATACCATCTTAATGCTGAACGCTGTGTTAATGCATTTCTATATTTCCTAGTTTCTGTGTACTTACACTGCCTCTCTGCTGTCCCAAAGCTCAGCAAGCTTTATATCATAGGGGAAAAAAAATATATATAAAAGGGCATGGAAATGAGAAACATTTTTGGAATATTAAAAACTACTGAGTTTGGCTTCAAGTTCAGATTGAACTTTCACAGTAATTCACATTTTATGTGCTCCAGCTCATCCCCTCTCAATTAAAACTTGTACATTTGCCAATAAAGATTTAGAGATCAGCAGTTCATTTATCACGTTTGCTCGAGTTACTCATTTCTAAATCATATGCCCATTCCAGCTACTTACCATATAGCAGTGTTAGAAGGACTGATTAAAGACCATGGTTTCTGTTGCCAGTGACAACTATGATAAAAGTGCTTTTCACTTAAAAGAAGGAAGGATTTAATCCAGTGCCATGAAAATGCTGTGCTGAAACACAGCAAAGTTTTTAAACCTTAAGATGAAAGTATTTTCCAACAAGGCAGATGCACTTGCTCTGACAAAACTGAGTCTCTGAAAAGCCTGGCCTGATACACCCAAATCCTGTGCGCTGAGAAAAGATGAACCACAAAGTACCCATTTCAGCTGAAAAATGTTAAATATTCCACTAGCCAAGAACCAGAAAGAAAATTATGTTTGTTTATAGTTTTGCAAAGAAATGTCTTCACGTTCACATTAAGCATGAAAACTCATCACGGAAAGACATGGCAGGGAGCAAGGAATTCATGTGAAAAGGAAAACAGAAGGGAGTGCTGCTGAGGGAGGCATAATAAAGTAGTCTGGATCTGCTTGCTTGTTACAAAGAATTCATTGCTCAGCTGTGAACAATCCTTCTTTCTAATTTGCAAGACTAAAAGATTTGAAATCTAGCTCTTACTTATTCCATCGTAGGTTTTGGGGTTGTTTGTTTTTTTTTTTAAAGTCAGTCACACCTTAAGCAGCTGCACAGTACCTCTTAAATAATATAAAGCTTTCATCCACTTTAGCAAAAACTCAAACTACAATGACTGGAATACTTAAGCAAAGCAAGGAAATCAAAGAATTACATCTGACTCTCCAGGATAAAATGAAGCCCTGGAAGATCAGGAGCATTCACAGAACCTGTTCAGGGAAACATCTCTTAAGATATTTGTAAATTAATGTCCTGAATGAACAACACTTTATTTTGTTCTTTCCCCTCCTCCTCCCTCCACTGTAGAGGTTCCAGGAGACAATAAAATACACTCACCCAAGAAAGTGCATATCTCAGGCATGTTTTTATTTTGTTATTCAAATATACATTTTCTGACCTACACCCTCAGTTTCCTATACTTAGCAAAGCTGCTCATGGTTTCACTAAAGTTTCTGCCTGCATAAGTAAACATGTGGAAATAGCACACTAGGAAAGTTATATGGCAATAATAGCTATGGAAGACAGCTGAAAGCCATGCACTTGAAAATTCCTGATTTTTAAATGAGGCTCATGACATTTTGGTAATCAACTCACAACCACAGACTGTTTAAACAAGGCAGTACTGAAACTACAGTAAGAAAGGTGTGCTTCTATGGAAGTTTTTCTGTGTGTTTAGTTGTTTGTTTGGGGTTTTTTTCCCCAAAAATCTATTTTAGATTCTGCAATTGGTCAGGAAAATGCATAATTTGATAGCTGCTCTGCGTTATCACCTTCTATTACTAGGTAGACACTACTGCACAGCCCTGGCTCAGTAACAAACTATGAAAAAACATTTATCATGTTTTCTAGGAATTTATTTCATGAAAACATAGAATCTTTGGGTTGAGAGGGACCATTAAAGGCCATCTAGTCCAACCCCCCTGCAGTGAGCAGGGACATCTGCAACTAGACCAGGTTGCTCAGAGCCCCGTCCAACCTGACCTGGAATGTTTCCAGGGATGGGGCATCTACCACCTCTCTGGGCAACCTGTGCCAGGGCTTCACCACCCTCATTGTGAAAAATTTCCTCCTTATATCTAGTCGAAATTTGCCCTCTTTTAGTTCAAATCCATTACCCGTTGTACTATCACGACAGGCTCTAGATTTTTTTGCTTGTTAAATAACATATGGCGATGTTAGATTATTTAGTCATGGGTTCAATTACACTTTTACAGTCTTGCTCTTTTTTCATCTACACATAGTTATCCACCTTCATGCTCAGGACTTAAAACTTTGTTTACTATACCAGTGAAAGTTTTAGCATAATACCAGTGTGAAAGTACTCAAATATTTATATGCCAGTAAAAGTCCTGTCATACTGACTATGACTACACTGTAGATGCAATCGCCATGTCCTTAGTTCCATGTCAAGCTGAGACCTAAGTACAATTATCTCACCCTTCCTTCCTCTCCCATCCAAGTTATAATTGAAGGACACCATGCACCTGGACCCAAAGGAGTTGGAAAGGAAGAGGAGCACCCCAGAGTTCCTCTTGCTTTTCAGGCCGGGCAGCCACTGTTTAATGGTGTATTTAGACAAGTAACTTAGTTATTTGAGCAATGTGGAAAAAGTATCTTTTGGCAAGAGTGAACTGCATCTACAGCCAGCAGACTTTGCTGGTAAAGCCAGTATAGATTAGATCTAAACAGCTCTTTTTAAGTACCCTCTTATCTTTATCCTGCAGTCTCCAGCTGATTCTTATACTTTACTCAGATGCCCAACCACCTCTTAGAAGTTGGACTGAGCAGCCTGACAGAAAAGATGTAGGGTTGTCTTGGACCTCCTTTTTGCAAAGGAACTATCTGGGAATTCCTGAAGCCTCAGAAGAGTTTGGTCAGCTTTTAAACACTTTATGCAAAACCAGCAGGGAGGGAGGAGGAGGAGGGAATTTTATTTTTCCCCGTGCAGTTTGATTAGTACATTTCAAACCAAACTTCCATCTCAGCAACAATTCACAAATTAGCCAAACTGTAACAGTTTTAAGCAAAGGAGAAATAGGGAGTAACAGGAAAAGTAGAATTGCAGTTAGAAATTGTAGCTGGAATTCAGACCTCAAGGTGCAACTGAGACGTCCAAAGTAAATTCTTACATAGTGAAGAGTTCCTTCTCTAAATACTCCAATTCAGTAAGCAAATAAAAATGAAACATAACACTCTAAATACTTTCCCTATTAGAAGTTTCTTCAAGAATTTGATGTTGGCTTTGGAGAGAAAGAAGTTCCTCCTAACTCATTTTCCTTCTTGAAACTATACAGTATTTCTGTGTTTTCCAGTCAACAAAAAGGTCTTTCTGGTAACATGAAAACCACTGGTAGCAAATGAATCACATTCATGTGGGTGTTGTTTGGCTAAGGTTTTTGAACTCAGAAAATAATGAGACCATGATCCTAGAGTAACAAAAAAACAATGTTTTTCTTCATTGAGGAATGGAGGTTTCAGCCATGGATCAATAAATCCATGCCATTTCCAAATTCGCTACAGAAATATCAGTCATCAGTCCTTTGAGTCAGTCAAGGATTTTAGAGACAACATGGACTGTTTTGTCTCCTGGAATAGCACAAAAAAAAGCTCCTGTTATTTCTAGAAGTTCTTCAACTACAGATAGATGAACAAACCCCTTCTAACTTATTCACTGCCAACAGTATCTCTGGATATTCAAAAACATGTCATTACATGTTTATATTTACCTGCAAAAAGTGAGTATACAGAAATAATACTCTTTAAATTATTGCTATTATGTCCTACCTATTTTGAAGTAATTCTTTTCATCAAAATAAATCTGGTGCTTTCTTCTGAAGAATTAATACTCCGGGAAAGGTCAAAATGCACTACTATCTTGTAAAAAATATAAATATATTTTCTCAGTCCTTTAAGGAAAAAGTTTACACACCCTAAAATTATGCTTATTGCTCTCAGTTTCAAAAAAAAAAAACAAACAAAACCCAATCCCAAATTCCTTTGGCACATTATCCAAATAAAAGATCACACTTTTGGAAAAAGTCAAAAAATGAGATTTCCCACAATAAGAGCTTTCCTGATTATTACCATTTATGTTTTAGCATTTTGCAAATATCTCTTCTTATATCTCTATGGATTTACAGACGAATCCAGATAAAGGAAAGGCACAGTTAATGGCAGAATCAAGAAGAGGAGCATCAGTAGAAGTCAGATGCTTAATAGGAATTCCATCTCAGTGCCTTAGATTTCTAGCTCCCACTGAAATCAAATGTCAGGCAATGAAATTTGTTTAAGAACATGTGACAGAGTTCTTAATACAGACCTAGCCCAATATAAGCTGTATACTATACCATGGCACTTTTCAATACCTGATTAAATTAACATTCTTTGCCAACTTTAGCACAGAAAGAGAATTGAACTTTATCTTATATCCATTTTCTACTTGTGCCTCAAGAGAAAGAATTAATTACACAATTGAAAAAAACTTTGCTCTAGAACTGTTGCCATCTGCTTATATGAATGGAGAAAACTTCAAAAGAAAAAAGAATAAAGGAAATTTCTAGTGCATTTCCCATTATACATGAAACCAATGATCAAACACAAATAAACTGCTTAGCTGCAACATGGATATCCATGTCCAGCCCTACCTTTACAGTGAACTGGAGAACTGAGGAAATCATTCCTATTTCCTGCCCATGAACCATGTCTTAAAGTTCTTCTTAGCTTTCTCAGATACATGCAGATTTTCTGTTACAGTGTACAGGCTCAGGAAAACTGGTCATATCTGCCTTAATGCATGGGTTAGTAGTCCACCTTCAGCATGGAGTTGTATTTATCACCCCATAGATGGCAGGTAAGGCTTAATGCTGCAATAAAAGATGTCCAGGTACAAGCTGGGGTTTTTTTGTTTGTTGCTCTCAACTAGAAAAAAAAAAAAAAGAAACAGCTCATAAAGTAAAAAGTAAAGCTTACGGGGTTTTACACCGACCTTGATCTTCCCTTTCCACCATATTCTCCACCTTTCATATCAGCGTGTTAATAAGTGCCCTGGATTCCTCATCAGTGCAATGGCCTGATCGGATGGGTCAAAAGTCTCTTGAGATAACTCAGAAGCAAAGGAAGTATTTTACTGAATAAACTAACAATGTCCAGCACCTCCACTTTACAGGTATCATTACGCCACACTAAGGTTCACCTCTATCTTACCGGGTTTTCTGTTCCCTTACTGCATAAAGTATGACTTCTTTCTAATATTTGTACTCCAGACAGTAATTAGAGTGGAATACTATTTGAGCGGTGAGAATATTTATCTGTGTATTAGATTTTTTTTAAATTCAACAAAATTGAGTAGTGATCAACAATAATAGTATACTGGTTTCTATGAAGTAACATGACAGCTGTCTGAAGTAAATCCGCAGATGCGCAGAATCACCGTCAACACCAACTAGTATTAGTCTGGTCATGTGTTTGTCCCATTATAACTGGCACTCTATAAAGGATGCTGAGCTAAAGGCTTCAGCTTAACGACTGCACACATAACCTTGCAAATGGAGCACAGAAGATAAAACAAAATGGTAACTTCTCCAGCCTGCAAATACACTGGGGAGTGAGGGTAGTGGAAGATTTGAATAGCCACGATCTTCTCAATACAGATTTCAGTGTCAACTTTGTATTCCACTGCTAATTTTACGGCGCCAACAGTGCTATTATATGCTATTAAATTTATGGCTGATAATTCAGTACAAACAAGCACATCTATTTGTTACGTTAGCCAATAGCACAACAGGCAAGCGGGTGCACTTAAAACCTTACAGAATCTGAAAATGAGTTCAGAGTCCCCTGATGTCATAAAACACCTCTATGTTCATTCCCAAGGGAAAAGGAAAAGTGCACTGCACATGCCAAAAGCCTTATCTGACCTTGGGAATGCAAGATCCCAGGCCGGTCCCAGTGATCACACCTACCGTTCCATACACAATTACAGAAGCCTACAGCTGTTCCTCACACTCGCTCCTACAATGTAGCTATGGGCTGTAAACACAAATATCCATGACAAGTTGAAACCTGAACTTTTTAGACAAATAAACAAAAAGCCCGCAATATAAAGCTATATAGCTACCACTAATACTGGTACTAGTCACATTACTTATGTTTAACAATTAACTTAAAAATTTCAACTGTAATTTAATTTTAATTGACACAAGATTTAACTTAGAAAAATGCTACTGAAATAAAGAAGTTAAAGCATTGCTTATTTTACTGTATTTATTACAGAAAGCACTTTCACCATCTCAGACCTGTTGGTAGATTTCAATGGCTGAGACAACAAAGGTTTCTAAGCAGTCTGAGGTGAAATAGTGAAGGTTATAATCTCATTCATCACATTCTCCCCACAGGGATAGTAATGAAAGTTCAATATCTGCCCATGGGACGTAACTGTGATTTGGAAAATGTTTGTGGGGTTTTTGTTTTTTTTTTTTTAATTACATTTTCTTCAGTCTTCAGAATCTCCAGACTGTCTTATACAAGAACTTTCTTCTTATGAAGTTAACTACTGTTCTGAACTACAAGCCAAAATAATCAGCAGATGCCAGAAAACACAATCACCACAGTTACAGTTACTGGTTTGTGTTCTGATACCTGCATGACAGTTTGATATTTATTCTTCTGATCCATCAGCTGGTACAACATGTCACACAACACAAAGGCTACGTTCCACATCAAGACTGTTATGGCAAACATAATTAATTGTATGCCTTTCACAAATCCATTTATTTGGCTTGATCCACTATGCATTAAGTTCAATCCAATATGGAGACATGCAACAGAAATACAGCTCCAAGAAGCATCATATTCAAGTAGGAAGAGCAATTATTCATTATACAATCAACTTGACGTATTTATATGACCCAGCTTAGAGGTGTCTCTTCAGAAATGGAAGAATTATGGGAAATCTGGAAGGTCATGCAATGTGCAATAACCTATATTTTCAAAATAATGCAAAAATATGCTAGAATAAGGCTTCTATGTGTTAATCTAACTGGAAAGCTATGCTTGTTGCCTTTGTGTTCTACCAGAAATATATTATTTGCGTAAGAGCTATTAACCACTACCGAAATACATTGGGATTTTTTGGCATACAATGTGGTGATACAATGACCAATCCTTAGAATCATAGAATAGTTTGGTTTGGAAGGGACCTTTAAAGGCCATCTACTCCAACCCCCCTGCAATGAGCAGGGACATCATCAACCAGGTCAGGTTGCTCAGAGCCTCGTCCAACCTGACCTTGAATGTTTCCAGGGATGGGACATCTACCATCTCTCTGGGCAACCTGGGCCAGTGTTTCACTACCCTCAGTGGGAAAATTTCTTCCTTATATCTAGTGGAAGTCTGCCCTCTTTTAGTTTATAACTGTTACCCCTTGTCCTATGGCAACAGGCCCTGCTAAAACGTCTGTCCCCATCTTTCTTATAGGCCCCCTTTAAGTACTGGCAGGCTGCAACAAGGTCTCCCTGGAGCCTTCTCTTCTGCAGGCTGAACAACCCCAACTCTCTCAGCCTGTCCTCACAGGAGAGGTGTTCCATACCTCTGATCATTTTGGTGGCCTCCTCTGGACCCTCTCCAACAGGTCCACGGCTTTCCTGCACTGAGGGCTCCAGAGCTGGATGCAGGACTCCAGCTGGGGTCTCACCAGAGTGGAGTAGAGGGACAGATCTATTGGTCACGCTGTTTTGGATGCAGCCCAGGTTACAGTTGGCCTTCTGGGCTGCCAGTGCACATTGCTGGCTCATGTCCAGCTTTTC
>NW_010564170.1:65508-88292 GCF_000687285.1 Phaethon lepturus
CCCGGGGGAGTGCCTTGGCACCTCCATCAGCCAATTCCCTCCAGACTCTGGGATGCATCTCATCAGGTCCCATAGACTTGTGCATGTTCAGGCTTCTCAGGTGGTCTCGAACCTGATCTTCCCTCACAGTGGGAGGGACTTTGCTCCTCTGTCTTGCAGTCCATCCCCTTGGGAGGTGTGGGAAGAGATACTGCGAGTGAAGACTGAGGCAAAGAAGACGTTCAGTACCTCAACCTTCTCCTCATCTACTGTTGCCAGTTTGCCAGCCTTGCTCATTAAGGGGGTTACACTTGCTTTAACATTCTTTTTGTGGCTGACATACCAGTAGAAGCCCTTCTTATTATCCTTTGCATCCCTTGCCAAGTTCAGCTCCAGCTGTGCCTTGGCCCTCCTGACCCCATTCCTACGCAACCGGGCAGCGTCCCTGTATTCATCCCAGGATACCTGTCCCTGCTTCCACTGCCTGTGCAGTTCCTTCTTGCCCTTTAGTTTGCCCAGCAGGTCTCCACTCAGCCATGCTGGTCTCTTACCTTCCTTTCCTGATTTCTTACACCTGGGGATCGAGAGCTCTTGCACTCTATGGAAACTGTCCTTAAAGATCTGCCAGCTCTTTTCTGCTCTCTTGTCCCTGAGGGCAGTTTCCCAGGGGGTCCTATTGACTGACTCTCTGATGAGCTGGAAGTTTGCTTTCCTAAAATTCAGAGTCCTGACTTTACTCTTCACCTGAAGAGTACACTTTACTTTTTCTCTGCTCAAGTCATAAATCTTTTAATCTTTCCAAACAAATCTGTTTTTAAATTACCTGAGCATAAAAACTTCAGGCATGTCTTGTCTAGCTCTTGCCATATATCCATATTCATGCAACTGTTTAGAGAAAAGAAAGATGAACTAATTTTTGTGAAACTTTAAAAGAAACATGACACCAGTCTTAAAACACATATGATGAATCTCAGACCAAACATAACCCTTTGTGAAATTCAGAAGTTTTCAAGTTATAAAAGCACATTCTCTTCACCTAACATTATAGTTTATACCAGCAGTGCCAACATATTATGCTTCTCAGAATCTAGTTCACGCTGTCAGAGACAATGGCAGCTCCTGATCCGGCTTGCAAGAGTGGGTGTCACAGACATGATTTTGAAATATACAGGAACTTTGAAGCCAAATTCCTACTGGCTTCATAATCTTCCTCGGAGCAAAAAAAGATGACCACGAAAAATGAACTATACAAACAGGGGAACAATTTAATGGTCTCCACAGACACATAGCAGGTATAAGAGAAAGCAGAAGACTGGAAAATATTCAAAAAAAGATTTTTAGATTAAAATATAGGTCTTTTGGAGAAACCAAGGCATTTTGGAAGACCAAGATTTAGAATCTAGCAAAGAACACAGAAATAGGTAGGAAGAGAAATTACAGGGACAGAGGAATATATTGTAAAGAATCAGCAGGATTAAAAAGGGTTCTAGGAAAGGCAAAGCATGAAGAAAGGGAAAAGTCCCTTCTTTTTCCATCTGAATGCTGGATGCAAGCAAAACGAGAATATGGGAAATAAGGAAGCTAAATTAGGCAAATTAGTTTCCTCTCCAAGTACTAGTTTACCTTTTCTCACCAGCTCAGGAATACTGAGGTTTCCGCTATCCCTTTACTGTCCCATAAACTCATAGTGACGAGAAGTCCAGCAAGAAAGCCATGGGATGGGCTGCAGCTCCTCTCAACTTTGAGCAGCAAGGCAAATGAAGCCTGAGGCAATGGAACTGCACTGACAGGAAACTAAATGGAAAGTGTTGTATTAATTACCATGAAATAGATAAGCTCAGGGAGTCAATAATGCCAGCAAGATCTTGTCATTCTCCAGTCCTAAGCAGTTAAGTGTGGTTCAAAGAGCTGAGTGCATCTGCTTTGTCTCATGCCAACTACCACTGGTAAATCTTTCTGCAGACCTTTAATAAAGAAAAGACAACAAGAACACTTTAGGTTCAAAATGGGAACCTAACTTAACTTTTCAGCAGCACAACTTTCAGCTGCAAAGCATTTCAAGAACCTTTCCCCTCGCCATGACAATCTTCAGAAGAAAAAACATTAGCTGAGTTGGGCTAAAGCTTCTGTTACAGTCTGAACCATTTTTCTCAACACAAGACTCTACACAAGAGTAATTAAACTAAAAAAAAAAAAAAAAAGTCATTTGGTAATCTTTGGTTCTGGGACACTCAAATTCATTGCTGGACACAGCACAGTCTTATCAGTGAGTTTGAGACCCGGCAAATGGACACGGCCCTCAGACTATGCCTGGCCTGGTTTTAGCTGTCCCATGTGTCCCAGGATGCACAGCAATGCCACAAGACAGTTACTGACTGGCAGAGCTAGAGGCTCCTTAATAAAAGACAGACTCTGTAAAGGAGGAAAACCAAGAAATAAAACAATGAAGAAACATGTAAGAAAGGGCGGGCAGAAAACTTTGCAGCTGAATTCCTATTATCTGGAATTAAAAAAAACAGTGAAATGTTAGTTAGAAAATCCACCTTAACAAAAACAAACCCAAAGGAATTAAACAAAAACTGTAAATGCATGAACTATTTAAAGACTTCAGTCATCAGAATTTGCTGGTAACAGATCAAAGTTTATCCTCTCTACATTTCTTGGAATAGTCTTAAACTGAGACAACAGGTTTTGCTTTCACAAATGAATTTTTTTCAGTTACCAATATTTTTATTGAGCTTTAAGGTTTGTCTGGTGTGGTAGTTCTTCCCCCTTGACTACTCAAATTAGCCCTGAACCTGGTTCCAATGGGAATTTAAAGTTTGTAAAATAAGTCAGATTTGAGCCTGAGTTTTGATTGTCATAGTTTCAGTTGATATCAGTGGGAACTGGGGTACTCTCATCCTCTCAAAGCTCTTCAAATACAGCTCTCAGTAGAAGCTAGAGGAGTACTTCTATCTTTTCTAAGTCCTTGAAAAAGCATATAGCTCAAGGTGGTATGTGAGATTAAGCAAAGTACAACATTTAACACTGTACCAAAATGAACATGGGAAGATGCATGTCTAGATATAAACAACAGACCATTTAATGCTACACTTAGGCCCAGTGTCCCAAAGTGCCCCTGTTTTCAAATATGTGCGTCACAGGTTGCATGCTCCCTGCGTACTCAAGCTGTTGGCAACACAACGGCATTAAAGAGCGGGCAGCAGAAACTTCTGAGCAGATTTAAAAATGACGAAACAGGTTTCCACAGAGGACACTGACAGGACTTACACCACACACACATTGCTAACCGACAGCTACCAAAAAAATACCTGCTAATAAATGTAACTCATGTTGGATGTGCTAACCCTATTTTTTACAGCAGTCAGAAGGAACCTCAAAGGGTTTACAGCTACTGTAAAATCTCCTTTCATGCTTACGACTACTGACGAGGACGCTTGAGCTTTCACAACCATTCGTGTTCTCCACAGTTTTCTGCAAGTACTTCTAGAGTTTAGAAAGTCCAAAGAACTGCCAACTGTCCTGACAGAGGTCCAAGTAAAAAATTTGTGAATGCATAAGAAATAAGAGGTTTTCATAGAACTCTTTCTAAGACAAATTTTGGAAAAAAAATTTATGCAAGTAGTTAAATATTTACCCTTCCCATCACTGAAATTTCAGTCTTTAAAATAATCAACTTAAGAACTTCAGTATGCTTTTATCCATACTTACATAATTAAATTCAAGATACATGAATAGTAATTATATTTTTTTAAAATTAATAACTCATTACTCTTCTCCCAGACTACAAATTGCCAGACATAGCGCTATCTCAGTAATCATCTGAATACTTTTAATGGATTTTTTGAAGTGCACATTCACCTGCCTGAAGTAACATAATCTTTTATCTTCAACTTTTAAAATAAACTGAACACAAACTCAATATTCATATACATTGGCAGATTACTGAGTTCAGATAATGACCTCTATTCACTTTTCCAATAACTTCGTGCAGTTATCTCTTTAGTTACCTATATGATTTTTTCCAAAGATTAAACATGCTTCAAATTCTATGACGATAGCATGAAAGTCCAGAGCATTAATGCAGATACAACTGTCCTCTGACATCCAGTTTTCCAAAAACAGATGACATCTCTCACTGGCTAAGCTCATGTCTCCAAAATATTAATAAAAATTTAATTTCTGGTTATATCAAAGTTTATCCTCAAACATATTAAGAAAACAACAGCTTCTGTATAATTTGCATTATTTAGAAGATATTGCGATAAGCTTCCATCCTGTCAGGGGAAAAAGCTTAAAGTTCGTATTTTTCCCTCATAATAAAGTCATCCGTATTTTGTACCATTACTAACCATTCATATTTTTAGGACTGATCATACTTTTTGAAAAAGTACAAAATGTAACTTGACAAAAATTCAAAGAAATCTAATGTGGAAGCTGATATTTAAACTTCACTTCTTTTCAAGATGCATCCATCAATTTTTCTGCAGTAAGGAAATCAACAACTCTCTTCCAATCTTTGTGCTTACATGACAACTTAACTCTAGCCAGAAAAATCACTTTGCCAAAATTTCTCTTCAGTAATAAAAATCTTTTGTTTCCCTGCACCAACATCAAAACAGAGACTTTTTGTTATGCAACAGATTTGAACACAGTTGGTAAATTACGATTTTGTTTGATTTCGACATAATTTCATTCCTTCAAGGCAAATCAACTACTAAAAACGTAGCTAAGTAGGGAAGTAGTTAGGGAATGCTTGAAAGTGACTTTTTACAAGTATATGCATGCATGACCTCATATCGTTGTTAAGGCAAAGGTTTCCTAAACAGCTCACTTTTCAAAAAAGCTATTTACCGTAAGACTAAAACATGATGTGACATACTGCATGAAAACTTCTGATTTTAGAAACACCTTCACACTTACTGATGTGCCATTTAAAAAAAAAAGTCCAAGAACAGTAACTGCTTGAAAACCTTTCAACTACAGACTTTTATCAGCAGTTACAGGAAAATGATGACTCCATAAACAAACCATCATTTCTTTTTCATGATGTGCAAACACTTCAATGAGAAAGTCTTTTGTCAGGATGAGCAAATGACACAAAAATAGATACACTACAGATTTATATAGGAACCCTTCATAACAGAAAGCAAACACTACCACACACAGGAACTGAGCTGCAAGATTTACTTTCAAATTATAACATTCTTGGTATTATCCCATTCTTGTTTTCTTATCATTTAGCTTGATGTGACTAGCAAATTTACTGCACTCTGAAATTCTGTTTGCTTTCCGAAGTCACTTCATTGCTACAAGCATTGTAACTTGAAATCTTAACATACTTCCATGCTGCTTTTCTTTCAATTTTTACCTCAAATTCTTTCTTCTCTTTACCATCTGGGTTTATTAATTTCCAAATAACATCCGTCTTCACAAAGTAACGTCATAGTCTTTGAGTTTCATTCAATCACAGATTTTTAATTCCATTTGAGGAAAGGAATCATGACAGTCAGTCATCAAATAAATTACATTAAATATGAAATGCCTTATTCACCTTCTTGGTGTGAATGTACGATGCAGACTTGTGTAAATAACAAAACAGGCACCCTAGTTCCATCTACTGACCAAATATTCTCAGAGTATATCACTCTCTTGCCTTAATAAATTTCCAACCAGTTTTTTTTTAATATTTCAAATAATTTTGAAGGTAAATGAGCAAAAGCTTTTCCATTAGTTACCACAAATCATAAAGTTTTCAGTTGCAACACTGTAGTAGTTAAAGCTTTGTCAGGTTTTTCGTTTCTGTCATCCCAAAGCCAAAAATAAAGTACTTAAAAAAAAAAAATCCATGTATTTAAAATATAGTGGACTACAATAAGTATATTAACATGGTACTGTACATGTTTTCACTGTCCTACAACAGAATGCTTTACTGAATTACACATTGCAAGAGACTATAAAACACATCATAAAGGACTGCATATTAAGAAGCTGTTAATGATACTCCATATTTAAGTTTTTATAACCATTAGTTTACACATAACATAAGATGGGGAAATCAAGACAACCTTTCCAGTTCACACATACCACATAATTGGTAGTCAGAGCTAAGAATTCAGGGCATGATCCAAACTGACACATTGCTTGATAGCAACACAGGTATCTGTCTCTTATTTGTCATTTAAGTCCAAAAAAATATTTATGATTACAGAAAAGGAAGTCTTAGTGTTGCCTGAAATGTTTACAGACAGAAAATGAACAGGTTTCTCCTCATCACCGACGGCATCATCAAAAGCTGGGGGCTGGGCGAAGCAAGGAGAACCGTGCCCAACGCGAGCAGCGACCCTTTTCTGCACCCCTCATTCTTCATTTGGGTGAGGGAGGTGACAGCGGAGTAGACAGCGCTTCCTCGGTGCGGGAACGCTGGGGCAAAGGCTCCCTCGGACAGAGATCTTTCCTTGTCACCTCCACACCACGACAATGCGCGTTTGTCTTTATATTTAATTTCGGAAAGGAAAAATATTTAAATTCAGTTATATCCAATATAAATCCAAATAGTGTTTAGGCCAAAAATTTGGAATATTATGCAATGTAATAAAAAAGATCTGACATTTACATAAATGAGACATGAGTATTCCCATTATATCAAATAGTACTCTCCCAAATAATATAGGGCTATTTTTGTCCAGGTAATATCATATATGAGTCCTCCTTCTCAGCTTTTGTAAAACTAGCAGTGTCATTGTCCTGGTTTCAGCCAGGGTAGAGTTAGTTTTCTTCACAGAAGCTAACGTGAGGCTGTGTTTTGGATTTGGGATGAGAAAATGTTGATAAGGTGCTGATGTTTTGAGTTGTTGCTGAGTAGTCAAGGACAGTCCAGCTTCTCATGCTGGCCGGCCAGCAAGCAGGCTGGGGGTGCCCGGGGAGCTGGGGGGGCACAGCTGGGACAGCTGGCCCAGGCTGGCCAAAGGGATATTCCACACCATATAACATCATGCTCAGTATATAAAGCTGGGACAAAGAAGAAGGAAGGGGTGGAGGGATGTTCAGAGTGATGGCATCTGTCTTCCCAGGAAACCATTACGCATGACGGAGCCCGGCTTCCCTGGAGATGGCTGAACACCTGCCTGCCCGTGGGGAGTAGTGAACAAATTCCTTGTTTTGCTTTGCTTGTGTGCGCGGCTTTTGCTTTACTTAGTAAACTGTCTTTATCTCAACCCATGAGTTCCCTCACTTTTACTCTTCCAATTCTCTCCCCCGTCCCACCATGGGGGAGTGAGCGAGCAGCTGCGTGGGGCTTAGTTGCTGGCTGGGGCTAAACCACGACAGTCATCTATGTATTTTAGAAATTAAAAGAACCCAGCCAGAGCAGAATTATCTATATACAGCTTTGTATGAGCTGTTGCAGAGAGACCTGTGCAATATTTAAAGGTCATTTACTTACAGAAAATAGAGTTCCAGGGTCAAAGCTATTTGTGAATTAGGTCACAATTCAGTGAATAGCTTTAACCAAGAAAAAAAATAATACAGAAGTCAGAATGTTTTCCTTGAACCTTATCCTTCAAAAACTTAACATTCAAGAACATTTTGTTTGCAGGCAAGCTACGTATTCTGCGTTGTTCTCAGAATACGTACACTTTATTCATTTTGCTATATAAAACCGTATTTGGCCTGCCATTTTCACAGTTTTAATCACACTTGGTGATCAAAGGTTTAGATCTCATAGCATTAATATAATTTCTCCCTATCACATACCTTTAGCAAAGGGCAACATAAATACCTGTGCCCTAAGCTCACATTTTAAAAATATCTTTGAAAAATAAGAGTCATTTCAGACAGATATTGTCTTAATGACACTAAAAGTCATTAAGGACACTTGCAGGAAGCAAAACACATTATATCACTTTTTCTGGACCAGGTCCTAGCACATCAGTGTGAGCCTCCACACAGTGACTATGAACAAAACAGGAAGATAAAGGAAGAGGCAGAAAATACACAGAAAGAGGCAAGAGTTAAACACTTAACATATATCATGAACAAATCTGCCTTTCACAGACTTGCTACCATTCTCATAATTAAGGTAACAAATTCATTATTAAATAAATAATCGAGAAAAATAGTTGAAATCCACATAAGACAAGCACCAGCTCGAATAGCAGATTTACTGGGAATTGGTAGAAGGAGCAAATGCTGCAGAAGCAACGACTGTGAAGACGGCAGGAAGCCAGTCACTGATTTGTGGAGGAGCAGCTTTACAGTAAGTATTTGTATCTATCTCCATTGCTTAATCCTCATTACGCTGATAAAACAGCGACATGAAGCTTCTCATGTTACTACCCAGCAAGTTCTGAGTATACAAAGCAATGGCAGAAAACTCTAAGCCTAGGCACTGAATAGCAGAAAGAGAAAGCAGTTTATTACAAAAGTGGAAAAAACACAGCATCTCACCTAAAATAAATAATAGAACAAGGGTTTCTTGTGATAACTGCATTGGGGTAACAGCTTCAGAGTCAAGTATGTTTAACAGACAACTTTTATTTTGCAACATTAAACAGTCAAATAGCGGTCAGGGTTTTAAGCACAAAAGCCTCAACATATCTCTTTATCTTGACAAAAACAGTAGGAAATGTACCCAAAAGATGAAATCATGGACACACACAAAGAAACAGCTAAACAAAACAGAGTTTTGGAATTTAAATCTTTCACAGAACGCGGTTTAGATAAGGAAAACTTGCATCCTTCCCCCCCTCCCCGCCGAGAGAGAAGTAACACTTCAAATGGCTCAAACTAATGAAAAGCTTAAAACCTTACTCAAAGCAAACACAGGGCTGTGCCTTATCGTTAGGTCTTATTACACCTGAGAAACTGATGGCTCGTCAAAACAACACTGAACGACCAAGTCCCAGTAAGGAGACTAAACTTCCGCGTCCTGGTTAACCAGCGGGCGCTGGCAGAGGTGTGTCTGGCGAGGGGCTCACAGGAGCGGTGCGAGCCCAGGGCCGGGGGGAAGACGACAAGGCAGCTGCCGGCTGATAACGAACGGGTATCAGGACTGAGAAGCAGGACCCACATCAGACAACACCAGGAGCCAGGTCACGAGGAGCAGACAACCAGAATGCAGGAGCCCCCACGGAGTGCACCCACGGTCCAGTGTGGTGAGCGTCAAGCAGCAGAAAGCTCACCTCGAGAACGGATAAAACAAAACTACCCGTCAGGCCCACAGCCCCCTTTCCAGCCAGTGACACTTGGGCCTTCAGATGCAGGTCAGGATGGAAAATCGCTGATACTCCTGCGACTGCCGAGTCCCTGCCCCTGCCAGCACAAGCTGGTTAATGAGAACTCTCGAGCTTCATTCAACCATTTGGAGCTAAGATTAGAAGCTTATTAGAAGATTATTCTGTCTGCCCAGGAATGTTCCCTGACCAGATCATGACTTTTCACTGAAAAATAGCCAAAGTGGACACTGAGAACCTCCGTGCTTACTGCAGCTGGCAAACAGTCGCACCCAACTCAATTATGCCAACAAAGTCTCTTCACATACGGTTATGGGTAAAAACATACAGACTTTTATCAGCAGTTACAGGAAAATAATGACTCCATAAACAAACCATCATTTCTTTTTCATGATGTGCAAACACTTCAATGAGAAAGTCTTCAATGAGAGTACAACAGGCTTCAGTCACAGTTCAGTCTTCCAGTTGTTACTGGAATACAAGTTATAGTGGATAAAATAATTTAAGTAGGGGCATTTATCTAGAGAATTCTGTGATAGTGTTACATCTGCCTTGTATTCAATTTCTTTCAATATCTCAGTCCCCTATTTAAGGAGATGGAATTGCACGCTACAAGAACATTATTATTTGGCTACCTTATCATTAACAATTTGCCTAGGAAGGGAGATTCAGCTACATTTAGAAAGGCTTGGAAGCAACAAACCGAACACACTTCATAAGGATTATAGTGTAAAAGATATGTTGCCATTACAAATATTGTGACATGCAATACCAACCAGTAAAAGGCTAAGGACTGCTTTGCTGCTGCTTAATTGAATATCAATAAAAAGACAGTCTTCTAGATATAAGGTTTACTATTGATTTAAAAGTCTGCATCTCAATTATTGCTTCAATTTTCTTTCCAACAGGTTCAAATGTTACTGTTTCTGAGTGACCTCCACCAAGGCTCGTGTACAAAATGAGGGCTGCAACCCACTGAAAGCGGTATTTATTTCCTGTATTTTTATATTATCCATACTACTGAAGAAGAACGCAAGTAACATCAGGAACCAGGTAAGCAGAATAGCCAAAGTAAGGCTTCTAAAATTATCTAAATGCACGTAAAAAGTACACATAGAATACTGACTGGGGTAAAACCCATTCAGGTTTTGTTTTTGTTAGTTTCGTTAAATTCTGTCAGAGTAATTTGAAGATCTCAGAGTAGCTCAGTAGGATTCAGCAGAACTGCATATGATGATATAAAACCCCACCTGCAGCAGTTGCCCACAACCTTGGTGTTGAGCTCAGCTTCATTTGCCGCAGGCCAAAGGACAAGGAACTGTTCCATCGGCTAAAAGCCAGCAAATACAGAAGTGTAGTAGGTCCAGACCAATTACACTTCGGAGGGATTTATCACTAGGAAAGGCTAATCAATATCCTTACTCCCTCCATCCAGATTTACTTTAGGAGACAGAAAGTTAATTCTGCTTCGTAAGTCACAGGACCATGACCAACTACCAGCATCTTGCCAACAGCAAGAAAAAAGGCTCTGAGCTTCTCACCGTAGCAGGCCGTTGCCAGCCACCGCCGCAGCACGCGCTCCCGAGCGGGCCGCACCTCCCCTGCCGGTCCAGCAGCACTGCAGTCCTTGTGCCGGCCTCGCACGCCTGGGTCTGGCCCGCTAGCACGCGCTTACCCGCTTTGCTTCAGAAAATACCAGGGAACAGCAAGGAAAAGGACCTGATCCTTCCAGAAGGGGCAGAAGCCCATGTGAAAACTCCCTTCTGGGTGAGCATCTAGGTTCTCCTCACTTGCTGGACATGAGCTGAACTGGGGCTTTCAGCTGCTCTAGCTGTGGCCCTGCCAACGCATCGGTACAACCCGGGCCTCCGGCGAAGGGACAGGCAGCGCCTCGTCAGCTTGTTTTGCAGATGGCCTCTGGTCCTCATCCTCAGGAGAGCAAGGCGGTATAAGGCAGAGCAGCATTAACATGAAGACTGTTCACTAAAGCTTGTATATTCAACGTTTCTTTCTTCTCTGCATATTTTCGACAGAATTCTGGTCTAGCAATATTCAGGATAGCCGTCATCTGATTTTTCACTCTCTGCTTTTCCCCCCACCTTCCTTAATTGAGGCAGCAGCAACTGCAGCCCGGAACGTATTGTAAAGATTCATTTTGGTCAGGCGTTAAGACAGTTTTTTATAAACTTTTTTCTCTAGAAAATACCATCTTCTTTATTGCTTTGTCAGTCTGGCACTTGAAAAAGATTTGCCATAAGGTGTTTTTCTATCCAGGAATAAAGCTGCTTTAAAATACACTTCAACCTATTTGGTGAAGGCACTAACTTAAATCCTCCTATTGGTATCGTCTAAACTAAGAAATTGTATCTAATGTAAAAATGAAAACTGTACCAATTTAGCCAGAACTCCATAAACGCAGCACCTAGGAAGGGAAAAAGCAGGGGAAGGGCAAGCAGGGCACTGCTGATATACAGGTAGAAGTCTGACCTCTGTCTGGAGGCCAGCAAACGGAATTTGACCCAGAAATTGGAAGGCAAGTGAAAGCAGCAAGAACAATTTGAAAGAAGTGGAACAAGGATTAGAGTCTTGGCAGGTCCTGCAACTTACAGCTCCCCTATAATTGTAACACATCGATCAACTGTAAATAGATCATTCATGGAACAGGCCAAGATTTTGAAACATTTCAAAATTAGAAGGTACCAAGTTATTCTTAAAGAACAGGTGCATTAATGCCATGGTTCCTGAAATCTTAGTGCCTTCAGTGTTATGAAATACAAGAGCTGAAATCTGTTTCTGGATTCTTCGTGGTATCACATACCACTAACATGCCCAGCCCACAACATAGAAGAAAATACATTTTTATTGAGACTGACTGGCATATGGTATAAATTCAGAGTGCTCTGTGGGGTAAACAAATTTAAAAGATAAGGATTGTCACCTATTCCAGCAGATTATCCATCTAAATATGTTGAAAATTGGCACTTGCAGTACAGATATTTGATCCTTGAAAATTAAAGTTCTGTTGTACAATTGCTCAAGAAAAAAAAACAGCTTGCTTTATGGCAAAACTACACGACAGATAGGCAGAGTTTTTACCAATTTCCTACATTCTTTTCACCCTTAATGAACAGATCTCATTTTTCTTTTTAATACAAACTGCAGGACAAATCGTTTTTCAAATAGTTTTTATCAGCATAATCTGTTAACATTAAAGCAGTCCACAGAACAGATGCACATCCTAATGCATATGGATATAATAGACGGTGTAACGACTCCGTAATAAGGAAAACAATTTACATCAAGAGATACACATTTTCTCTATATCACTTTTCAATAAGCATTTTGAAAGCAGGTAGCATATAGGCTTCTTGCCCCTCAGAAGCAGAACTAACCTTTTTCGATGCAGTTGGCCTTTTTGCATGGTTCATTCCCTTCTTGGCCCTAGGTGAAAAAGTGTATTGATTATACCTGACCTTATGGCTCTTGCTGTACCATCAGTGTGGCTGTGACAGCCTGTTCACAGGTTGAACATCCAAGCATTACTGTGGCCGGATGACACTACCTAATTGGTAGTAACTACTGTTCTCCCCAGCAGCTTTTCCTATTTTACGTAATTCTAGTGATACGAATTACATGTGTCAACATATTGAAGCGAAGTAGTATTCTGCATAAGGTGATGCAGAGGAAAATCTTTCAGTCTCAAGGCTGGGGAAGGGCTGTCACTAACCTTTCAACTGAGGTGGGGCGGGAACCCAAACAATTCATGCTGCCGTATAGAAAACTGTCTCAAGCAGCCTTTACTGTATAGCCATTCTGAACTGCTTTTTTATTTGGCAAGACTGGTCTGATTTTGCAATCACTTCTCATGATTCAGTGAGAAGAGGCCGAAACGAGCAATGCTGTTTACTGCATTGTTCCTGGACTAACAAACTCCAGCTATATTTACTTAAATGGTAGATAAGCGATTTGATTGCCATGGTGGAGGTAGTGTATTTGTTCATACCTTGCTCAATATGCATTTTCCTGCATACTGTAGAGAAAGTATTTTGTCTTGGGTTTGTTCATATTTAGAGATGATGTCAAGTTGTTGTCTCTTATTTTAGAAAAATTAGTCAAAGCAACTAATCTAGTAAGATTCCACATGTGATTTCAGCAGCCTGTTTTGCAAGCAGACGAATATAACATGCATCAGTGCTGGGTTTGAGCTGGCTGAGCTGATCACTATCAAACAGCTTCTGAACCAGAAGATCAAGGCAGTAACTGTACTTAAAACCAGTGGTTATGTCAGGGTCAAATGAGTTTGGGCTTGTCAGGACAGAAAGTGCAGTTGACGAGTCACACCAACAGAAAATTTTTTCATTCAATTTCATATGCTGTTTTGATGAAGGGTAAAGTTATTAAGACCTAAGAAAAATAGTTCTTCTCTCAGTTCATCTCATTTGTACCCATGAACAAATACAGAAATAAGAGTGAGAAATGGGAAAATGTAGGCTTACTAACATAGACCATGACAGATCAATCTGATGACTTCATAAAAAATCAAGTTTCATTTATGTTTAGTGAAGTGTCCTCAGGGAATTAAGACATAGACAATACGCAAAGGTTAAAAAAATAAGGTAATTAAAACATAAGATATTAAAGTCACAATACCTATGCTGGATTGCATATGCGGCAAATTTATATTTAATACCCTCAGATTTAAGTTGTTCAAAGATTTGAACTTTTATGACATAAAAAATGGAAATCATCAAACCAGAAAAGAACCAGACTGACTCTCACACAAAACCAGACCAAGATTAGTACACAAAGCAAAGTCATATACTTCAATAGAAACAAGTTTTACTACGAAGTGGCAGTATAAAGAGTGACACAAGGATCCAAATGCAGTTAAAAGCAGTAACCATGAGACACTGCATGTAGTAACAGCTAGTAAAAAGCTAAGGCTGAAGAAAACAAAACCAAGATCCTGTACCTGACAGACACAACCACTGCAGGTGCTATGTCTTACAGTCATAAGCAGTAAGAAGGCACTACAGGGCATATGTGAGCACCTGACCTACCTCTGGCTCCATCCGTTGTGAAAGTGCACAGGTACTGCCACCCTCAGGAGTAGCCATTTCAAAAAATTCTTCCAGCTGTAGACGCAGACATGCAGTCACAGACTTACTCATTTTAATCACAGCATTGCCACCGATTTTTTCTGTGGTCCCGAACAAATTAGCTCTTTGCTACAGTTTTTGCAGTTGTGAAGGGTGAAGATAATACCAGTCAACCCTACAAAAGCCTTGCTAGATTTACTATTCAGTAGCTGTTTGAAAAAAGAATACTGCTGTATAAAAATTGCATTTTACTGTAGGGCTGAAGGCAAACTAATAACTAGCATTTCAACTGCCATCTTCTACATCTAGTTTTTGGTTTTTTAAATACATAAAAACAAATTCCCTCAAAGTTAACAGGAACAACACGTGCTTACTGAAGGGAGAACAGACTTGTGCCTCTTTCACCAACCTAGAAATCTCCATTCAGTAACATTCAGCTTAGTCTATCGCAAGAGTATTAATATCAGATGATTATTCTTTTATTTTCATTATATCAATATATTGTGATTTTTTTTCTGACATATAAAAGAAATTATGCTACTGTCAGGAGCAAAACTTCATTTTTGACATTCTCCAAAAAGGCAAACAGACTGAGAGTCCTGCTACTCCAAGCCTCCATACCAGACCCAGTACCAACCCCCCCGAACTAACCTTAAGCCGTGGGTAATTATACCAAGTCTTGGTGGAAAACCAAGATGTTCCTAGTAGTGGCCCTGACAAATAGCATCTGCATCAGCAACAGGAATTTGAGAGAAAATCTTCCCTTCTCTACTGGTACAGGATCTTTGTGCTGCCAAGAGACTTTCCAAAGGGGAAGCCCGCAATTAAAGAGCCTTGCTCTTAAGTTTGTGCTGGAGAGGAAGGACTCTGCTGTTGGGTCTTTCCCTCCAGTGAAGGAAAGTTTATGATTAGGCTGTGCCAGAACCAAACAGCAGTGTAAAACTAAAGAATGATGTTCTACCACTATTAGGCAGAGGGAAAACTGGAGTCAATTTATCCTCTGGTTTGCAGAGTTCCTAAATTGGGGGAAAGAGATCAAATTCAGCAGCACTAAAGCAGTCTTTATAAAAGCCTGCCGAAAACGCCGATGCTGTGGCCCATAATGCTAAAACAGCAAACTTCAGATCTTCAGCACGCAGAGCCCGATTGCTTCAGTGCCTTCAGAGACTATGAGGATTTCCTTGGCAGAGCCTTGACAGAGATAGATGAAGCCAAACTTGAGCCTGCTTACACTGAAACATAAACTGGGAAGGCCTCACTAGGCCCATGGCCTAGACAAAGCTGGAAAGTAACGCAGTCATTTGCACCAAAGACCTTTTACTGCTTCTTGGAAAACCAAAGAACACGTTCTGATGGATGAGGTTGTGGGGAGGGGTAGGGATCAGGGAGGAGGGGTTGCTAACAACGATAAAAGCAAAGCGAAGCTCAACACTTTTGATTGGGTTATCTGCTGTGGAGCTTGAGCTCCAGTATCCTTGGGTTCAGCGCTGCTTGGAGCACCCCAAGAAGAAAGCTGCATCATTCACAACCTTGGTACTTACAAGCTCGGACAGAGAATGATCTGCATCTCCAACACCAGGAGGCAGGGAACAGTGTCTCACCACGATAATAGAGGCACTCAAGGCCAATAAAACATCCACTATGTATTTTTCACAGAAATGGGAAGAACTTGTCTTGCTGAGATAGATTCTTCAGGCATACAACAGAATAGAAAGATAAATTAATCATAAGGAACATCTAGTTTGACGTCTGTAGAAATGAAAATTTTACCACATTAAAACAATACCAGAGAAACCATCACTTTTGATTAGTTATTCTGAAAGGGATTAAAGGTATGCTTCAACCCCTAATTTGTCCTTTGTCTTTACACATGTATCACCTAAGTGGGCAAAAGTCATCTGATGTTCACAATCACCCAAAGTACAGACAAACAAGAAGAAAACAGCTATAGGCAAAGCCTCATGAAAGATCCAGCATCCAGGTTTCCTGGAAAGTGCTTAAGCTACCTAATTTTCATGCACTAGACAAATAATCCTGAGAAGAGTGCTGTTTAATCAGCATTTTCATTAGAATAAGCAAACAACCTAATTCAGATGGCATGGCCAAGAACCTCACAAGAAGTGCTAAATTTTTCTAAGAAACTTAAACCATTCGTTAAGTCAGTCTGGATTTGACCTACATTATATATAACGCACTCCGGTAAATAAGTCCCAGTTGCTGAAGCTGGAAACTTCTTTCATATTAGAAGCTGTTTCTTAATCTTTAATTTCTAAGGGTGATAAATGTAGTTTCCATTTTAAATCTGTAATGTTATCACTCTAAAGGTATTGGGGGGAGGTATGGAAAAGACAAAGAAATTATCTGACAGTACTATAGAATAAACACTTCAGGATGCTCACTAGTTTTATTACCTCAGCCAGTCATATTCTCCCACCAAAATACTCTTTATCAGAACAATAACGGTACTTCACAATTTAGATGAAACCAGAAAGCAGCCTCTGATGATACTGTTAGAAAATAAATTTATTTTAAAATACCACAAAACAGTGCTGCTTTGCTACTAGTCTTTCATTCCCTGGCTTTGCTTGACACACCAAACTGACAACTAAAATTGAAAGTACCTCTGGCAGGAGACTCTACCATGCCTGTCACTAAGTGACATTAGTATGTTCATGTCAGGAACATTACTTGTCCCGTTTCTGCTCAAAATCTTTTTAGAATTGCTTCAGTGTGAGATCTGTGTTTACAAATAAACTTAATTGGTATCGATCACACCCAAAAAGCTTATTTATGCATTGAGCATAAAGGTAGTCCCAGTACAAATTTGGCTTCTATGTGTGCTGAAAAAAAGGAAGAAGCAATAAAATACACATGAACACAGATGAGGGTCCCTGTAGACAATTTAGAGGATGGTACATTTGGACGTATAAATTATTTTGATTGGTGTACACTCTGAAAAGCTTGAAAAAAAACCACAAACAATGGGAAAGACAGAAAAAAGTATACATTCAAGAAAAGCTACATAATCTTAGGGAAAAAAAAATACAGCATCAAGCCTTAGGGGCTAGAGTGATAGCGACAGAGAAGGCCTCTCAGATTTTGGCTATATCCCACACCACTCTGATTTTTCTCTCCCGGAACTTACACTGATCCTCAAGTTTTTAATCATTCATTTTGTGTTCTCTCCTCACACTTCCATTTTCAATGAAGGATTCAAGAATCAAGAGAATTGAATTATGCTCTTATGCAAGAGCTAGGCACATTTCTGCCGATCTGAACCACAGCTCTGGCACAGACAGCTGCAGACATTACAGCATTAAGGAGTTCCACAGGGTCCATCAGCTTTTTAGACAGGCTTCAGAGGCAGCTGATTAGGTGTTTTGAAAATGTAAATTTCATGTTTAAGCAGTTCCTAAAAAAAAAAAAAAAAAAAAGCAATTAGACCCTTAAACCAGATCTATCATAGATTAACTAAAAAGCTAGAATTATTAGAAGGCAATGGGAATGTGCAAAACCATGATGCTGCTCTTGCATAGCGAAATATGAAGTTACATGCTTACCAGAAGAGACATAGAGGCTCATACATTTGTATGCTGGAGAGGTTCAAGGCTCAACAGTCCATACAAGCAACAACAGAAAGAAAAAAAAAATTCCTCTATTTGATAAACTCATTTCCATTCAGCTAATGTCTTACGTAAACCCATATTTTTAGTACAGGGATTCTCAAATGTTCATTTCAGACACATTAAAATTTTCCAGTGGAAGGACACAACCGCAGGTAGCAAATATAAACCTACTGATTGTAGATCTACTTTTTAAATTACTTTTTGTGGATTCCTCAGAAGGTACCCACCAACCTCAGGTTGAAAGCCATTAATTTACTGCTTCTGACCTTGCAAAGACCTCTGTTCACCTCAAAATTTTATTCCACAAGCTTTATATGGGTCTTCAAAAACCTACTTTATTTTTAAAAACCACAATATATACAGTAAGCTGAAAAATATCTCTGCACATTTACTGGTAAGCAGGTTTTACTTAATTTTCAGCAATGCTAGCAGTTCACTGGATTGTATTACAGTGACTCTTCAAGGACTACATAGCAATTCGCAGGAAAAGCATCAGTCTGACATTTCAACCAAAGCCTCTAATAGAAACCCCAACATTATACTAAGAAAAAGAAATCAGCAGAAGTCCCACCTGCACAAATAACCCAAATCCAGAGAACTACTGAATGGATAAAAGGCCTCTATTCATTTGCTAAGTGATGAAATATAATAAAAATGTGAAATTAAGCACTTAAAACTACTAAATAGTCAGAACTGTTGTAGACTGAGCCTATTTTTCAGTCTAAAAACCATATGGGTGGATGTGTTTTTCTTTCATTTACTGGAAACAAAAGTCATGCTATGTCAGTGTAAAGACTGCTAAATAAATCAAGGTTAGTTAAATAGATGTTAAAAAGTTAGAGAGAAAAAGGACATTCCTTAACATATTTAGTCTTCCTGAAAAGTTGCTGCAAAAAAAAAAAAAAGGAAACTAGTTTACGAAAAAAAATTAAAGGAAATGAGAAGATCTGATGAATTTATGAAGTCAAATAGTCAAATTGTAAAAAGACAATATGAAAAATAAAAGCAAACATTGAAATAAGAGGGAGAATTCAGAAAAAGAATGAAGAGAAAAATATGGTAACGATCCATGTAATCCTCTCTCAGTAAAGCATACAAGGACAAATAGAAAGATTATGATTCAAAGAAAAATACCGAAAATATTAATTGGGCAGCTATCTCACCCAATGGTGATTTTTAAGTTAAACATAGATGCCACATTGTCTTATCAAGAACTCAAGAAGTCTTCTAGAAGAAACATGCTACTTCTGAAAAATAAGTTTGGGCTACATTGTAAAACTCGAAAACTGCAAACTTGGCAAATGTAAAAGAAAGATAACTCAAAGCAGAATTTACTGGCATTAAAGCTGAGGTTAGGCTGCCCACTTCAACCATGACTTTGAAGGATTCATGTCCTTTCTTGAACAAATGCTTCAGTATTTGTAAACCGTCATGAAAAATGGAACTACAGAAGTATGTGATCTATCAATAATTAGCATTCGTTCAAGTGTAATGGCATCAAACACGAACCCAATCCTGAGTGAACGCTCATCACAGCCCATTCTTAGTATGGATCCTCCTATCCCATGAGGAATACACACAGCAGATGTGCAGGGTGTCAAACTGCTTCTGAAACAGTTCAAACTGCCATACTTAGGCCACAAGATTCCCTCCCTCCTTTCCTCCCGTAGCACAAAATAGAAGAGATAAACAAGATACTACCTCTGTTTACTTCCCCTGTAGATCTTAGAATGGTATTATGGCGGTAATAATTTTTAAAGAACACACACATGAGAAAAGCAAAGCTCAAGTCATTCTCAAAAAAAAAAAAAAAAAAAAAAATGCAGAATTCAGATCTCTGGCACCTCCTGAGCTGTGTCCTTCATTAAAGGTGAAAGACTTTCCCAAAGCCTGGGCTTTGGAACATTTTTTTTCCACAGACTATGCTCATTCAACTAGCTTGTGAAACGTGGTACTTCATTTTAAACTTGATTCTGTACCTTCTTACCTGGCTACAACTCATGAGTCAGAAATAAACAGCAGCTCAGAGACAGAGGATTAACTTCCTTGGAGCAATATTAGATGAAGTGGCAGCATATAATCAGACTCCAGAGGGTAAGTCAAGAACTTCAATACATCCAGTAATAGAGAAATGCCTAAAGCTCACAAAATATGTGCACATTTCACAAACAAATCTGGACAAGCTTGGCTGGCATTGCTGTGTAGCTGTAGTGACTGTGCAGTATACTGAATAACCCGCATATCAGATGGCTCCCTTGTAGCCATACCCTTCTTCTTCTCCCTAGAAAGCCAATTTATGCAAACAGAAAACCAGAAAATTAGAATTGTAGCACTCAGACACTGCATTGGTACAACTGATCTTGCATCACAAAGCCTGTGGGGACATGATGTGTCTCAATAAAAAAAAAAAAAAAATTGAATGTATGATTCCTGCAGAACTCTGACCTTGTTTTCAAGCAGATCAAATTCTACAATGTTTCAGGAAAGCATTACTCATTCAGCTATGTAGCAACTTTTTTGCTAAGATCTGGCAGGGCAAGGAAGGAATAAAACAAGCGACTCCCAAAAGGCAAGTGATTCTACTACAAGACAAAGATAAACCATAGGTTTTTCTGTGTATCTGAATTACTTTGGTATCGAACAGCATGTGTAGTGTTACGGTTTCCTTCTTTTTGCTTCAGTCCTACGCTATAATTAGATTAAGCCAGTTCTCTAAGGCTTGCCTGGTTTTCAGAAGAAACAAATTTGTACTCTGAAATAGCAGATCAACGAAATCTTAATACATTACCCCAGCAATTGGAAGTGTATCAACATAATATCCATACAGTGATAACTGAAGTCACAGTTAAGTATTTAATCTTGTAAACTATGAAATGAACATAGCAAGCGATAGAAAAAATGAGGACAACAAGACAAGAAAACGCTTTCCCAGTCCCCCTGTGCAAATTAGAGCGATTTGCTTTCCATTTCACACTTCAGCCATGGAAACAGGAAATACAGCACCTTTCCTTCATAAGTCATAAGGAATTCCAAACCTTCAGACCACAGTCTGTCTTGGTGTAGGCACCCAAAAGGAAATGGCCAGAGCAAGAAACAGCCCTCTGCTTTACTTTAAAAGCATTCATAGATCTCTCCTTGCCTTCAGGGCAGCAGTTAGTGCTCCTAAAGCTCAGGCCATCACACCATTAATTCTACCTCTCCCTCCCCAACAAGTATTTCTGGAGCCATAGGTGGTAACTAAGAGGTACACGCCCCAAAGCCTTCACCACAGGGGGAATTGAGAAATTCAGTTTTACCTTTTAACAGGTAAACGGTAATGGAATAGACAAATATATAGTCAAACACAGCAGAAAAAGTAAATATCTGCTTCATTGCCTGCAAACTAACTTTAGCAGAAGTAGAAACTTGGGTGAAAACCCTGTGCTGCAGATGAGTCACAATTCACTTGCTCAAATTTTTTTGCTTCCTCTTCTTTATAATCATTCAGGGAAAGACTCTGCTTAATTAGCCAATTTCTCTTTTGTACGGTCTTTTACCAATAGAAATCACTTCAGATTTCCTTTGTCTGAGGTTCCAGTTTTATGGCCTTGGGTTACTGAAGTGACTTCAGCCATTTTAGATAAGCAACTGTAGCCTGTCCTGTCACTGCGCAGTAATTATAATTTAAATCATGGTGGAAAGAGCTCAGTGTACTTTTACAAGGGGCACTGTGTTACGCTGCGGTGAATGGCTATACAAGACTGCTTACCAGCAACCGGGGTTCTGCAGCACATACAGTCTCCACGTCTATGGCTCTGCCTTGCCACGTGAGGCTGAAGTCACCTCTTCTTTGCAGACTCCAGAGCAGTTATGTTTTCCCCTTTCTTCTCCTGCTTTGTCTACATTATCAGGACAAAACCATTCTACTGCACCGTTTCAATTCCTCAGCGTAGATCTGTAATTTAAGTTCTCCTTCCACCTCCCCTCGCACCAAAACCAAAAAGCCTGGATACAGGTGTAAGCGTAGACTACACATGCCAGATAACATCCAACTTCTCTTCAAGTCAGATACTGTACTCCAGCAAACACGCTTTCCCAATGCCTAACCCCACGTCACAGGCTTTGTATTTACCTGAAATTGCAGGGTCTCAGCACTTCTCTTGGCCTGAACTAGTTTTAGTTGTGGTAACGACTGCCTAGAGGTCAAGTGACAATTCCCTAGCTTGTTTTACCTGTGTTCTGTGGGTATCATATATGCAAAGTCTGACAAACTTACATAGTCACCGCTTAACAAACAGTCTGTATGTTAACTGGGGCCAGGGGAGGCTAACTGGGAACTTTGACTAATTGTTATTGGATGAAAACAGTAAAATTTTGCCTGGGAACAAAAAGAAAGACCAAGTATGTAGACTGTTACAAAATAGAAGAGTGCTGTAACCATGTTAGAAAAGGAAAATGTCAGGGCAGTGACACCCCACTGCAAACCAGTATCAGCAAAAAGACAGGGAGAATTACCCTCACTTCCAGGGAAAAGCCATGTGGTGATACCATGAGTTTGAGATCTCAGATGGCATAGAAAAGTAAGACAAGAAGCCCGACTGAAAACCTCCCTTCCCATCGCACTATAAATTTGTGGTGGGTTGACCTTGGCTGGACGCCAGGTGCCCACCAAGCCACTCTATCACTCCCCTCCTCAGCTGGGCAGGGGAAGAGAAAGCATAACAAGGCAACTGTGGGTCAAGATAAGGACAGGGAGAGGTCATGCAGAAATTACTGTCACAGGCAAACAGACTTGACTTGGGGAAAAATTGATTTATTACCAATCTAATCAGATTAGGATAATAAGAACTAAAACCAAATCTGAA
>NW_010564171.1:0-13333 GCF_000687285.1 Phaethon lepturus
GCGGAGCGCCTCGGTTGGGGCAGTCCTGCTGGAGCGATAACTTGGGCGGGGAGGAATCGGCCCTTCACCAGGGAAGGCATGAATCTTCTCCAGGAAACCCCGCTGCATTTCCAGGCAGTTACGGCACAGCCGTCCTCGGTTCTGAAGTGGGTGTTCGGGTCTTCAGAAAACCCGGGCAACCGCAGCTAGGCCCGACACCACGGGGGGCTGAACCCTTGGGAAGGAGCGTCCCTGCGGGGGGACTTCCCCGGCGGGAAGGGGAAGTCGCAGCTTCCCGAGGAGCTACTGTTCATCCGTACCAGCTCCCCGCAGTGGGCAACGCTACTTTAGGGCAGGTTCTTGGATGTGTTGAGATCAGCAGCAAATCTTCCGTTGACTGAGAAATCCCTCGATTTCCACTTAGGGAAAGTTCTGATATTGAATGACCATTTTAAGGAATTTTCAGGTGTTTCAAATGCTTTTCTCTGAATCCTGTATGATGTCAAGAAACCTTGCTTTAGGGTTTCGTAGTAAATAGCGCCAAGGATGTATTTTTAGCCTTCTAAAACATTTTTCAAACTCTTTTTGGTAATACGTTTATGACACACAATATATATGATGGAGCAGAGTGACTTAAGGGAATTTTCAGCTTGTTCTTGTCATAGTCAGAATGATTTACTCCCAGCTTCACCACTAACGAATACAACCCTCATCCCAAATTATAATGAGAGAGTTTTTTGTCTCATCCTTGTATTGCCCTTCAAAATTGTCTTGCTAAACTCACTTGTAGTCTCTGTATATCCTAGAGATGCTAAGGACCAAGCCGCTTCATATTAATGGAGGATCTGGCCCTCCGTTTTTTAATAATTCACACCATTGATTTTTTTACCCTGTCTGTATTCCGGCTATCACCTGCAGGTTTTGCAAATTACATTGTAAACCCAAACTGTTGCTTTTCACTGGGCTGCACTAAGATCTATTTTTCTATTACAGTCCTATCATTTCTCTCCTCGAAGGTCCGTTTATGCCAGCTATAACTCTCTTTAATAGTCTTGTCCATTTTCAGCAATTTTCCCACTCAGGAGCTAAGCAAACTGAAAGGAAATTATTTAATTTAGGGAGGTGTAGGGTAAAGAGCAACTATTTCTCCTGTTCATGAAAGTATTTTATTCTCTGCTCTCAGCACCTCCATTTTGTCAAAATATCAACACAAGGTACCAGAGTAAACACTTTTATCCCATATTAATTGCACTAATGTTCAAGATTAAATCTCTGGCATTCCAGAGAGAGAGTGTATTTAAATGATCGCTGATGAGGCCTGAAGCATGACACATTTCCTCTGACCTTGGTCTGTTTGCTGCGACCATGGGACTCTTGAACTTAGCTTCATCGGTTTTGTTCCCCAGAGAATTCCCAGTGGAGCCTTATCTTTCCAAACCCTGCTACCATGGCAAACCAGGGTGTGCAGACCCAGCCTTTGTGCATGGTACCATAATACTGGGGGGAAAAAACCCCACGCCTTCTTTTTGAAGAACAGTTTGGTTTTTAGTCTGAAAGTCCCTAAAGATGATGCTGAAGAGCGTGGGAGCGGGGAGGAGGCGGTGGAGGGGAGTACAAAGTCGGAGGAGGAGCTGGAAATGGAGTATGTTTCTTTGACACTCTCTTTTTCGTATGATCGTTTCCCTCTTTCTAAGTACCCGAAAGTTTAGCACTTCCACCCACCCCGAGCCGGGGGGGTTCGGAATAAGAGAAAGATTTTTTCTGTTGTTGCCGTTGTTCCAGCCTGTTCTGCCACGCAGAGACTGTATCTGCGTTAACGTCCCCCAGCTGTTAATCAGAATGATATACAGGATATTAAAAAGCATTTGTGCTTCTCTTAACTACGGGAGGCTGCAAATACCTCAGACTGCTGTCTCTCCTGATCAGGCTCAGCGGCAGCTCCAGGCACGCGCCAGCCCCGGTGCAGCCCGCCGGTGCTGCCCGCCGATGGAGAGGGATGGACGGGGCACAGCCTGGGCTCTGACCGGGCTGCGAGAGAGAATTGGAGGAGGCAATCGTGCGGTATGAACCCCTGGTCACCTTGATGGCTTGCCAGAGACAGCGAGAAGCTTCGGCCCTACTTTACCTATCCCTTTGAGGCTGGACATGGCCTTGTCTGTGGAGGTTGCATTGCAGCCCATCGATATGTGGTGGAATCACCCCCCAAAAAAGGGGATGATGTGGGGGGCTGCATGTTGGGCTATGGTGATATTGCACTTGATCTGGGAGGAGGGCAGGAGAATTGTGCCGTAACTTGCCTTTAATCCTTCAAATGGCATGAGTCAAATGCGGAGGTTTGTTATAGGGGACCAAGTGCCTCCATCCCTTGGAGTTGTGGGAGCATCAGGAAGGCAGAAAAAGCAAATAATAACCATGATCAGTACTTGCATCGCAGCTCTGGACCTGCACACAGAGCGGGTGCAGGGTGGGAGGACCCTTGCCCACCTCAGAGACAAGAGTGAAGGAAGCCTGGCAAAGCTAAGTGGCCCGGACACAGCTATGAACACCACCAACGTGTAGGAGAGGGGGGAAGGGAATAAAAATCCCACCCCTGGTCACAGTCCCAGAACTGCGATTGCAAACGCTGTGTACCCAAAACTGAACAGAGAGGCCACGGGACAACTCCATCCCCAGGAGGAATCAAGCCCAAGCTGACCCCCGCGGTCCTGGCTTTGGCTTTCGGTGACTCTGCACGACAAGGTGACTTACCCTTTAGAGCCAATGAGGCAGCTGTACAACGTACCCGTTTATTAACCCAGCTTGCAGCAAACGCCTGCCATCTTTATACAAGCACATGTATCATTTAAGAGGCCCTTTCCAAAGGGAGCACCCAGTGGGAAGCCTTGACCTCCGAAGCACTTGGCTGGTATTTATAATCCAAATGAAGGATCTGCAGTCACTGCGCTTTTGTTCACAAATCAGACGTCCGTGCACCTTGCATAGGCTACTAAATGTGGTGCTGAGGATAAGGCTGTAGTAAATTGTGCCAGCCAGCAAACGATGAATTGCTGAGCGTGGTGTTTCAAGACATCGAAGCAGCGAGTCTAATCGCTAGACTAGGAGAAAAGGGAATGGCTGTAAACGTGCAGCGTGGTAACACGACTGGCAGCGTGACATCCTCCAGTGATGCTGTTCCTGGCTTTCCGTTTCCAGTTTGTATCACTACGATGACATAACCATGAGGAGGCGGCCATCATCAGCCACTGGCTGTTACGGGGGCACAAGCATAGGGCAAGGCGAGCCAAGGAACCCGACCAAAAGCTTTCCTCCAAGTTTTAGACACTGCCATCAGCATAACTGCTAGAAGGGCTCGATGGATCCAGCTTCCCAGTCGTGTGGTGCGATACCTCCTCCATGACATCCCCGGTGTGTGCAAATAAGTGGTACAATTTTTACACTTCTCATCTTTTTTTTACAACCCTTACCAAATTACATTCGTAGCTACAGATGTGTTTTGGTTTTTTTTTTGTTTCCAACAAAACACATTAACTGAGTGGCAAAGTCCACAGTAAAGCACTATCATACCTTATGTTTATGCTAATCTTGCCAGGACCTTTAGGAAATATTTTAAGAAAAGCAACACATGAGAAATCCCATTATTCTTATCTTCTTATGTCCCTAGCATTTTGTCAGGCTCATAGTGTAATACGTAGCTTGTACTGGCAGAGTGTCCAGTGCTCAGTCCTGCCGCGTTTGTCATGTTGTGCTTCGTCCCTACCTCTGGCCAACTCTGTACACCCTCCTGAAGTATAACTTACACACCCTGGAGCATGTCTGCATAGTCGGGATTACATCTTCCTACCTTTTATCTTTTGCATATTGGTGCAGACATGATTATACTTGTAGTTTCTTCTTGCCACATTATTTTTAACATGGTCTTTTCAAAGAAAACCATCTCCACCTTGGCGGTTTTTTTCCTCATTCTTTAATTGTGTATTTCTTGCCATTGCCTGTCTAATGACTGTGTCTTATTTACAACGTAGTCCTCATTTAGTTTTGCTGCTAGAGAACCTGTTAGTCTATTGTCCATCTCTGATATAGTTTCCTATCATTATATGCTCCGATTCCACAGCACCCACACACCTTTCCCTCTGACCTTCCCATCAGCATAAAACATATATTTGTATAACTTCACAGCTGTGATGTTATACATTGTGAATTATTTCCTAATTCTTCTGTTTACCCTGTCCAGTTTACTGTTCCATCTGAATAACATATATATGCTTCTTCCCTTCTCTATACTGTGTATGTTAGACTTACGAGTTTAGCTAATTAAGACTTAATTTTATTTTACTTAACAGTTTTTTACTTCTGAAGACCTTCTAAATGATTATAGAAGTCAATTCTCTCAGTGTCTCCTAATATCCTGTTAACTGGTCCTCCACCACATTTGTGAAGGGCTTATTAGTACCCACACTTGTTTGACCTCAATATTCTTCCTATATATCTCAGAATTAAAAAAAAAAAAATGAAAATGTCTGCAGTTTTAGCCATAAAACCCATATCAGCCCTATAATTCCAGATTCACTCCAAAAAGAAATGCCTTGGGCCTCTCTTTTTTAGGAATTAAATAGTCTTTCTTTGTATGTCTGAGCACTGAATCCAGTATTTAACTGGATATTAACAAATATTTAACAAATATTGTTATTATGAATGCTGCTGCAGTTGTTATTTCCCTCAAGGAAAGTCAAGAAAAATCTTACCCATTTCTATTCCTGGGTTAATTTAGCTCCCATTTGGTGAAGACCCATCACTATGGTAATGGCACCAGGAGTGATGTGCTGCGGCAAGGAGCGAACGCAGAGAAGAAAACACACAGGACCAGAGTAGCAGCTCCAACAAGGGATGGGGTGTCAGTAGGTTGGGGTTCCCATCTAATAGAATCATAGAATCATGGAATCTTTGGGTTGGAAGGGATCTTTCAAGGTCATCTAGTTCAACCCCCCTGCAATGAGCCGGGACATTTTCAACCAGGTGAGGTTGCTCAGAGCCCCGTCCAACCTTGAATGTTTCCAGGGATGGGGCATCTACCGTCTCTCTGGGCAAGCTGGGCCAGGGTTTCACCACCCTCATTGTGAAAAATTTCTTCCTTAGATCTGGTCTAAATCTGCTTTTATTTTAAAACCATGACTCCTTGTCCTATTGCTACATGTCGTGATATAAAGTCTGTCCCCATCTTCCTTACCAGCCCCTCTCAGCCCCGGTAGCTGCAGGAAGGTCTCCCCGGACCCTTCCCTGCTCCAGGCTGGGCCCCCACACCTCTCCCCGCCCTCCAGCCTGGCCTCCCAGCAGAGGGGTTCCAGGCCCTGGAGCGCTGCTGGGGCCTCCTCTGGCCCCGCTCCAGCAGGTCCGTGTCTCTCCGGTGCCGAGGGCTCCGGAGCCGGACGCAGCCCTGCAGGGGGGTCTCCCCAGAGCGGGGCAGAGGGGCAGAACCCGCCCTCGCCCTGCTGGCCACGCGGCTTTGGGGGCAGCCCATTTCTTCCTTGGAGCTGCAACACAACCATTTGTGTGACAATCGTGGTTGGTTTTGCCTGAGAAGGTGTAAAAGGAGCAGCCGCGTTCGACCCAACCGCTGACTGACAGCAGCCACCTTGGGAAAAGCAGTAAGAAGCAAAGCGGGCATCGCGTTTCCCCATCTGCAGGTAGTGATAACAAATTTGCACAGCTTTAAGAAGCTGATCTCTTCGGTTGGATGTCTCTCTGGAAGCTGAGTTGGCCTAATAATTGTGACTGGTAATGACTGCTGCTCACTGGGAACAGTATTAGCAAGTTCTGCTTATCGAGGGCACATTTAGGTACTGCCATACTATTGAAAGTGGTGCTCATTTAGCGGTGCAGGAAACTGTCCCTGCCCCTTCTGTGTCTTTGAAATGTCCCTATCCTGTACCAGAAACTGAAAAAAGAAGAAAATGTGAAAACACAGCCAAAATAAGCTGCCCAGCCCAAGCAGTTACAGGGGGATATCAGGGATGGCTTTTTGAAGGAATAAGACATAAGAAGAAATGATACTTCAGTTTGATTCCTATTTATAATCCCCTTTTTTTTTCTAACTTGTAGGATTTTTATTTTTTTTCCCTCAGCCTAAATACAGTGACTTTTTAAAAGCATCCTCTTTCAGGCTCAGCAAAACCCTACAGTGCATTCTTATCCCTGTGCCTTAACTGAACATGTATTTAATCTGGTGCTCAATCAGATTCCTAATCCAGATGAGGAGATGGGGATGATGCAGCTGCTGGCTGGGCTGGAGGGAGCCGAGGATGGAGCATGGTGGGATGGACTGCAGTAACTAAAGTTTCTTCTCACCCTCTAGAAAATCCACCCTCATGTGGTGTCTGACAGATGGACTCCCATGTTCACCTCCCTCAGCAAGGGTCCTGTGGGGACCCAGTCCCTGCCGATCATAAACAGCCCTGAGATCCTCAGGGGAGAGATGTTCTAGTCGCACAGAACAGCGACTAGAGGTGTGGGGACTGCTTCCAGTGCCAGGAGAGTGCAGGAGCAGGGGTGAGCACAGGCCACCACAATAGCTACTCTGGTGAGCTTTTTGTAAGAGCTTACAGAGCTTTAGACCCAGAGCAAAGCCCTCTGCTGCTGCCCTGTGTGGTGCTTCGTGGAGAGCCGCCTCGCAGACGATCTCGGGGCGCTGCTCTGTGGCCCAGCAAGCTGAGCAGGACCAGCAGTGAGTCACTGCACGGCCGCCGCCGCGGCTGGGAGGGAGCCGGGGGCTTGTCTCTGCCAGACAACAGAAAGTCCAGATTTCTTTGCTTTAGCCGGGACTGGGAAGAAAGATGGTCAAGGTGGAGGATACTGCCACAACCTCCCCTAAGGAGCGGTCCTCGGGGGGAGAAGCTGTTATGTATTTCCCCTGTGCAGGTGAGAACAGTCAGAAAAGAAAGCTGAAACAATACTGCAGTGCTGTTATTAACGGAGACCCTGCAGTTACTGAGCTTTGGAAGGACCTAAGGAGCACCCAGGAGACACTGCTGCCATGGGGATCATGAACCGGGGGACCTTTGCTACTTGCCCAAGTAGAAATTCGCCATTTTAGAAGGTAACGGGCAATAGTTTTGGCTGAAGAAAAGCAAAGTGTAGCACAGGGTTTAGGGGATGGAAAAGTGAGTGCCGCTAATCAGCTGGTATTTCTGCCAGGCAGGGATGAAAGATATTGTGTAAACGGGGAAAACTCAAATCTCTCTGAACAGTTTGTTGCAATGCCTTTTCGCCTGTTGCCTTTGAATGGGGCTGTTCGTTACAGAAACACCAGCCATTCAAAACCTCCCCTTGCTTATGGCAATTCCTCTGGGTTAGGAAGAAACTGGATGATGTTTTACCGCCTCAGTTCAGCTATTACCTGCTGCTCAGCCCCCCAGAGCCAAGCACCAGAACTGTCTTACAGAGAGGGAATGTCGAAATTAAGCACAGTGCTTAGAACACAAGATGAAAAAATGTAAACCATTCTCCCGCAACTGTCAGGATGGTTAACGATGAGAGCGCAGACTTATTTAATGGGCCACTTTGATCATTTACTTCACACACTGTCTCATCCTGCAAAGGGCTGAATGCATCCTGCGATGAGCAGAGGGTCTTACACTCCCCGGGCGGAGCTGAAGACGCTCGACATCACACCGAAAGGGTTCCCCAGAACTAATGTGATCCTGACAAAGAATTCTTGTAGAGAAATAGCCCTGTAGAGCTTTGCATGCAATAAGGTAATTAACAGATGATAGGACCACTTGGGACAGTAAAGACTCCGCGTACCCAACAGACCAAAAGGGCTGTAAATTCTGCCAAGGCTAATTCGACTGTGATGCCTTAAAATAAGAAGTGAGAGAATAGAAATAAATAGGTTCAGAGTTTCTCACACAGCAGTTCTGAGCTATTGCTTTTTTCTTCCATCTGAAATCTTATTAACCTGCAAGCGATTTTTAATTTTTTTTCACCCCTCTTTTTTTGATTGTTTGGTTTGTACTACATCCAAATGACTCTAGGGTGTACGAATTCCAAGGAAGCTTTTGAAGTAGTTTGCAAATATGGTAGAAAATAGTTGTAAACATTAATTGAAAAAGGTAAGAAGAAAGCACCATCTGCCTCTTTAAAAAGCATTGCTCACTAGGAAGATCAAACTTATATTCAGCTCATTTTGCGTGAAGGAATTGTGGGGCGGTTGGGAAATCCTCTCGGTCTTTGTCCCGCCTGTCCAGGTGAGATGCCCGGCGATGCAGGCTCTGCTTCTTGTTGTGGGTACGGCGAGGGCTGCACAAAACGGAGCTCTCATTGGCCTTCTCGGTCTAATTAGCATATTTTCAGCTAAATAAGAGGTAAGTACCTGACCAAGATCTCAGTCTGCAGAAGAACGGCTGCAGAACGGAAAGCACTGGTCTGCCCAGGGCGTTGGAGGGATGCTGAGGTGCCTGGGGGGAGACGTCCCCTGCAGCGTGGGCACCAGCAGCAGCACGGCAGCCCGCTGCCGGGAGCACGAGGCGGCAAGGGCGCTCATCTGTCCCTGACAAGGGACCATTTGCTACCCAGTTCCCACTAAATCTGGAATTCAACTCTTCCTTTGCAGAAACTGTGCCTCCTCCCCGCCATCCACCTTCCACAGCTTGTCCCCTGCCTCCTGTCCCCCGATCCGGTGCCTCCTGCTGTGGCCATTTTCCCCTCCCCTCTTCTCAACAGTGGGGCTGAAGGAAATGCGAAATCACCCGGAGCGTTTGCCGCTTGCAGGCCACTGTTGCACAAAAGCAGCATCTAGGTCACCAAGATGCCATGAACTGCCAGCAGTTGTTAAGAAGATATTTTCCAGTGACGTATTACAGAAATGTCAGGCTAAAAGAAGCTTTAAAATGAATGTTTTAAAGGGGTTAAAGGACATTTTCAAAGGAGATATCCAGCAGCTACAGACCCAAGTCATGAAGTGGCAACCCTGCTCAAGACCCAGATTTCAATTTGCCTTAGTTCTCATTTAACCCTTTTTTAGAGGCAAATGGCTCTGCTTATTTCCAGCACAAGCCTCCAGGAAAACCAGGTTGGCTGTAGAGTCACAAAAAGTCAGTGGAGACCTTAGGAGGAAACATGTGAAGAGTTCTTCTTGTTATATTACAGCAGCACTGAAAAGATCCAGATGTTTTGTCGCTGGGTACTTCACGCATGCGTAATACGATAAAACGGAGCAGGGACACAGAAAAGGCATTTTGGCTATTCCCCATCAATAAGGCTGGGAGCTCGTGTCTAGGGAGATGTGGTGGCTTCAAAGGTCAGGGTGGGAGAGAGAGAAGTTGTGAAGAGAGAAGAATTGACGCCAGATCTCCTGGGCTCAGGGATTTCAGTCTGTCACCCTGAATACCCGCTCGAGATGGGTGAGGAACTCACAGAGAAGTCCCTGTCTTGTGGGATCTCCCCCACATTTCCAAGCAAATTGAGGGGAAGTGGTCTCAAACTGGTAGCTCTCTGCAGGTAAAGAAAGAAGTCATTAACCACGACTACAGGGCAAGCACTCATTGGACTCTAGTGGCCAAATTTCAGAAAGCTCCCCTAGACTGCTGTCACTAGTATTTCCACTTAAGGGAGGAAAAAAGGGTTCTTATCTCTTATTATTCACTCAGGCTGACGTATTGCTATTTTTGCCACAAAAATATTTTCTAGCTCTTCCTCGTACGCTTCCTCCTTGCAACCCCAGAGCTGCTGCTGGTGCCCGAGTGCCCGTCAGATGTTTGCTCTTCAGTCTGGAGACGTGAGGAATAGCTGCAAGGCCAAATGGATCACGGAGGAAACTGCTTTCCCTTCCTGACGTCTCTCTTTTCTCCTAAGAGGCTCAGGGAACCTGGTGCGTTGGGTGAGGACATCTGCTTGTATGAAACACTATGGCACGCGTGGGCGCACAGGTGTCGCGCGGCATTAGGTTTGCGCAGCCATCAGAGGTGCAGTTTGTCATCCCCCTGGGGACAAGCTATGGCTTTCTTCGTTTTAGAACATGCTGGGGACTTGGGGCCATATTTTATGCATTTTAAATTTTTTTTCTAATGCTGATCAAAACTGTTCTTACTGTTGTCAGTGGAGTGGTTTCCTTCGGTAACATGTCAGCATTTGATACTACATAACTTCCAAAAATGGGACGTGGAAGAAGGGCCATCTGGCATGCAAACAGCTGTGTTAAAAATAAAAACTAAAGCAGAAATTTTGGCGCTTTCCTTGTTACTGGCTTTCCAGTGATGCTATTGTGCATCAGGCTTGAATGCTACAAGATGGAACAGGCAGTGCATTTTTAATCTGATAAATAATCTGATGTCCCAATTTCCTTCTGCAGAATGAAAATGATTAAGACTTTTAGGATCATTTCTAAATGAACATCTTTCTTTAGCTTTTCTAAACCTCCTATCACTATACTGTCTGGATGCCATCATAAATAATCCTTTCTCCAGAGCATCTTCATAAGACTTCAAACATTTATGGAAATAAAGAAAATAAACCTAGTTATTGTCTGAATAATCACTCGTTTATTGATGGAGACAAGTACGCTCATTTTTCTTGCTCACTGGTGATTAGATTATGATAAACTGTGACATTTAGTGATAGACTTGATATGGTTGGTTACATACAGCTTAAAAAAGTGGCTATCCAATTATTCTTTCATGTGCTAGCAGAATGCATTAACCACCTGTGAAGGATATTGCAACAGTTATGAAGCAAACAGCACCTTCTTCTCTAAGCAGCTGTGACAAATGCAAAGGTCAGATATGTTCCCTGGCCCACGGATATAATTTTTGTTGTGTCCCTTTGCTTTCCCACATTCCAGCAAAACCTGAAGCCCAAGTCAGAACGGTCATGAAGACTGTGCATTGACTGAGTAGAGACAGCCAGGACCAAACTGGGAGTGCACTAGCTGGTGCACTAGCCTCCACGGAGGCTGAGAACTAAACATCAACCCAAAATACGGCTTGGAAAGAGCTCACTAACAGATCTCAAAGAAAAATGCTCCATGTAGCTCTTTCTTTAGTCAGATCTGAAGTTTCTACTTATTAACCCAAAACAGAGACAAATCTGTTACATTTTTCCTGATTTGCAGTCACGCAGAGTTTGAGACAACGATTGCTGGACATAAGTTGTACAACAATCAAAACCAAAGCAACGCCAGTATGAGGAATGAGTGTCTCTGAGCCACACTGGATTACCTGCATTCAAACAAGCAGCAACAAAGCAGCTGGACTCCGACCTCCTTCCTTTGGGGGTAGCTCCAAACACTAGCCTACGAAATACCACCAAAGATCTCCCAGATCTGCTCTCATATAGAAGATTAACTGTGCATCTTTACCCATATCCCTGACATTACACACCCACTCCCTCATGCTGTGATCAGCAGATCGTCTCTGTTGGCAGATGCTCACAAGACGCTATTTCCTAGCAGCTGTAGAAGAATGACTCCAAAGCCAGAGGAATGGAAGGAGGACACCCCTGCACATGACTTTCTGTTTTAGCTAGAGAACTTCATCTTCACAGCATAGGTCCTCTGAGAAAACAGATAGCCAGTGACAGGCAATCCTCTAGATTTGCAAGCCATCTGACACTTCTCTTTACTCTTGGTAAGTCGTCCGTATTTCCCAATTGCTCTTGTTCATTGAGCAAAGTCATCTGTATCAGCAGGAGTCTTCTGTCATGAAACATGAATTTTAGAATGCAACAGTATCTTGGCAGAAGCAATAAAGGTATCTGGGCCAGCCAAGGAGTTAAACCACCCAAACAAGGTGACTGGGATTCATTTCAACGTGGAAAGAACTCAGCAAGCCCCTGAGGGAACAAGGTATGGGACAGACTCGAAAGATGGTATGTAATTAAATTCTTGGCCACGCGTGTGCGAGGTTCAGAGGAACACTTTCCTTTGTCCTCCTCTGCTCCTTCCCCTGGGCAAAGAGCCTGCGTGGGTTTGTCTGCCTTGACTGGTGCCCTGAGATGGGAGACTGGGGGCTCTCTGGGCAGATCTGGGACTTTTGGGGGACAGTTCCTTACTCCATTTGCTGCTTTCCCAACTGTGTTTCGGAGTGTAGACCAGGCGTGGCACCAGGAGGTCACGGCTCATGTGGAAACAAAAGGCCCTCGGCTCCGCACTGCGCCGTCCGTTCCTGGACTCCTCTCTATGCCCCTGCTCCCCCTCTTCCTGCCTTCTGCAGGCAGCGCGCTGCCTGCGGCACTGCAGCCTGCCGAGCTGCAGGGGTCCTTGACTAATAACTGCCTACACTCCGCTCCCTTGCTGTTTCACCACCTGCATTCCCCAGCCTCCAGCCTAGCAACTGCAGGATCGTATATAACCCTCCATCTACGGGGAGCTGCCTCTGCTCACGCCCATGCCGCTGCTAATTTAGGGCTTGCTCAGTTTCTAAGCTCCCAAAACAAGCTCTGCTTTCCGCTGCCTGGAGTCTGCACATCCCCTCGCCACGTTCAGCTTGTCCTCAGCAGGTCACGCCACCCCTTTTGCTTTTACCTGCAGTTTGCAGAAACTGGTTTCTCCTCTGGGCTGGCAGGGAGGTCTGCTAATCAGCCTGGGCTGAGCCCCTTGCAACTAAAGCTGCTGCCTTTTGAGTTTTCCTGTTGGCCTGAGGAGATAAACCCCAGTGTGAAGCCAGCCTAGGAAGCCCAAATGTACTGAGGAGAACCAGCAGGGCAGGGAACTGCAAAAGATTTGAAAATTTACTTTCCTCCTAACTTCAGTAACTCTGGCATCACAGACTCATGGTAATAAGCATCGATAGCAGGTGCGCTTGCTGCGGGTGAGGATTTGAGTCCTAAAGCTCAGCAGTTCCCGGCAGCGCAGAATCGCTGAGCAGCAAGGTGTGTGATAGAGCAGAATATATTTAAGACCATAATAAGGCTTTGTTGTCCTAGGATAAACGTCTCTTCCCCTCCTGCCTTCCAGGGGCAAAGGCAGCTCTTCTCTCCATACTCGAGTGTACCACCAGAAGTGCGTCTTGCTGAGGTAAGACATGCTGCTAAGGCAATTTGGGGTCCCACTAAGAGCAAGGAGCTACCATCTCTCGCAGGTGATGGGCGTCTGCTTCTCTGCTCCTCCCCTGCTGCAGCCCTGAATATCCCATCCGCGCAACTTCCGCTCTCCCACAGCACGCGCTACTCTGCAGATGTGTTTTAACATAAGGCATAAGAACTCTGCTGCTATATTTATTGTTCATGCACTTCGGGTTTGCACATACGACGTACACCGCTGCCAGCAGCACGACATAAGCTCTAGCACAGAATGTAGCAGCATACTGCAGCACATCCTCCTCTCAGACGGGATTTCTAACATCCACCCTGCGCTAGCGGAGCCGCA
>NW_010564172.1:0-2198 GCF_000687285.1 Phaethon lepturus
CCGCGACCCGCCCGCCCCTCGTTACTCCCAGCTCCCTGCCGCCGAACAGCATCCCAAGGGCAGCTGGGGCCAGCAGAGGGCAAGGAGAGCGCGTGCCCTGATCGGTGCTCTCCATGGCTCTCCTCCTTTTGCCCCACAGCAGACCCATACCAGCCCTGATCTTGGCAGGGCTCCCAGACGAAAGGTTAACACCTAGATATCTTTTTAGCACTCAGCAGCGTGTATTCTGAGTGTTTGACCTTAGGTGAAGATTCATGTGTTTTATGAGTTCAGGCAGCATACTCTGTGGAGGTCCTCAGTACAAATCAGAACGCAGGGTTTGGCTTTTTAAAGATTATCCCTCAACAAAATAGAATTCCTTACATTTTTAATTTCTTAATTTCACAACTTTTTTAATCCCCTTTCTTTTTTTTTTTGGCCAGGATTTAACAAGCACACATTCCTTGAGGACTAAATGCCTGCCAAGACTGAAGTCTTAAATCCAAACCATTTTGAGCTATCCAAGAGAAAGGACAGCATCTGCATGCATTTGTGTCATTCTTTTTTCCTCTGTTATTTTAAAAGCAGAAAAACTTTTTCCATACTGACTTAACTCTAAAATAAACTGAACAGATTTCCTTTATATTATTGAAGTCATCCTTCCTCCCACCTCCTCCCACAAGACTCAATTGTAAAATTCCTCCAGTAGTCATTTACACCTATGTGATTATAAAATCAGGGCAAAACAGTTTTGCAAATGTATCACAGTGGTGTAAATGATCACAAGGAAAGATAAGCAAGTAAACAAACCTATTTTTTTTCAGAAGAAATGCAAGCAGAAAAATAACGTATTCTGTTGTGTAGCATTTAGCATAAACATAATGTTATCAAAAGCATAACAGAAATACCACCGATTCAATGCTTTTGTAACGTTGTATAATTCAAGTAAATTTTGATCATTGCAAGCACACACAGAAGTGAAGAGTGTGCACAGAGTATTTAGCACTAGAAAAAACAATTTTAGCAGTACAATAATAAAAATGGTATTCACAATAGTCTATGAACCAAAAACCCACAAAACCAGCCAAGCAACACCCCCAGTATCCTAGTTATTCCTGAGCAATATAGACAAGCTGGTAGACATACTGTGGTTCAGGCCAAACCTGTTTACATTCCCCTGCATTCAGTAGGGATACTCTTGATTTACACCCATAGGTAGCAAAGAAAACAGTCTATTTTGCAGCATGCAGGCAGTCTTAGTGCAGGCCTTGCACACCACACTGAACAGCTTTTTTGGCAAGCATGATACACGCCCCATTTGTCTCTCAGAAATGCCATACAACCCATCAGACATCTCTCTGTTTCACACAGACCTGCTGTTACGACAATTTCAACTTCCATAATTTATTAACCTCAGAACCATTGAATTGCCAGGGAAATTTAAACTCCTTTTCTATCAGCTGCCTCACAGTTTCTTCTTCTTCTTCTTTTCACAGTTTCTTCATACTGTCTGTTTTGAAATGAAAAACCACTTATTTTTCACTTACTCTTTGTATTAGGGAAAAGAAAGGGACTTTCATTAGACATATGCCACAGAACTATTCAGATTTTTCTTCCAGTTTCCCTCTTTTGGCTCATGGTCAGGGTTGTTCAGAAAAAATGTGCAATTCTGGATACAGTTAGGGCTGTGATGATTCATGAACACTATGAACCACTCTTGCTAAACTCTCCTTGTCCTCTCTCCAAGACCAGACTTTGGGGTTTTCTTATTTAAGCTCATTAGTTTCCCAGTTATCACCCATCAACCAAAAGCAGGCAAACTGCTTTCAGCCTGAGCTGATATATTTTCACAATAGATTTGCAGAGTAGTTTGTGTTTCAGATATACACTGCTTCAGGATAGTATTCCAGATTCTCTTAAACACAAGTATCTACTTTTTGATTCAATATCATAGGATTTGCAGAAAAAAAATAGATAGTTAATGAGATTCTGGAAAAAAAAAAAATTCAATAGCCACTTTTCAGGGACATAAATGTTGATTTTTGAAAGTAAATTCTGTTTCTGCCCCTGTTTATCCTTAAAATAGGGAAGATGAAACCATCTAGTGAACTTAATCTGGCTAGAGTGAAATACACAGCATCTTGCATGACACCAGGCCAGACTAGGTTTTCTCCACTAGGCAGGGTTCAAATTAATGGTATGGTTCCTATCTCTCAGCA
>NW_010564172.1:2229-8269 GCF_000687285.1 Phaethon lepturus
TTTTGCAGAATGCTACGGCACAGAGCATTTAACATGCAAGGAAGGACCACAACAGATTAGTGAGACCATGTGATGAGATAGAGTCACCACACATCCCCTGACCTCTGCAGGGTATAAATGAGAACTCACATCAATAAAGAGTACAAACAGCCACTTGGAAAAGTCAGAAGTCACCCAAAATAGCAAGTTCATCTTGGAGAGCACACAAAGACTAGGAGAAGTCATGTCTGTTATCTATACACTGCAGGGGATTTTGCAGAGGAAAAAGGTAGCTGAGGGTTTGGCTTGACAGGCAATTATTATCATGTGAATATGAAAGAAAAGCAAGCTATTGGGAATCATGTTTCATTCCTCAAGCTTAGTCATTTGTTTCCAGTAAAGTGTCTGAAAGAGGTTAACAACGTTTAATATATTAAAATATTCACTTCTCTTAATGTAAACAACCTGAAACCCTGGTATTTTATTTCTCCAGGCTCCAGTTTGTAGAGGGACTTGATTCAAGTCCCCCCCTCAAAGGTCTAAAGTAGATGTGTGTTTGTGCTCAGCTAGAGTTAGAAGCCTTGCAATAATCCATGCCAGAAAGAATAGCAACCCTATGCCAAAGTTGCTTTTATGTGCAATTACCAAAGATTATGAAAGAGATTCAGAGAGATGGACCTCATCAACTCCTGCCACTCTCAGCAGTCATCAAAGTTTCAAATGCTTTTCTTAAGAAACAAGTCTCCACATGACCAAGCAACTATGAGGTAGTGGTGAGTTATTTTTGTGGATGTGAATTTTGATGCAACTGTTCACTACAGGGGTTTGAAAGGTCATGTAATGCTGGGCAATTTTCATTCTCCTTTATTTTCATACCCCTTGATAATCTTCTGGGACAGATCCTGGTTTATGCACTGTACCTGCAAGGAAAGTATGCTGTGGACCTTTCTCCTCCCACAAGATGTTAGGCAAGCTGCATCAGCCCTCCCCTTGCCCATGTGCCAGCCGGCATGAGGTTGTGCTATACACACAGGAATACCATCTTGCCTCTCTCTTTCCTCATGCTGTTGCTCTTACATCTTTCCCAAATGTTGCATAGTGTTATGAACTCCCTCTCATCCTCAGAACAATTTCTGTGTTTGCCCTTCTCTGGGGAAAAAAGACTTGTCTTTTATTCTTTCAGCATGTCCCTTTTCCCATAAAGGAAATGTAAGGAAAAGCCATGGACACCAAATTATTACGCAAAAGGAAGATGCATCGGGTCTGCATTGACTTTAGGAGTTCAGTTTTTCAAACTGCCTAGTCGGGTCTCCCCAGCTTCACGTCCAAATCATTCAATTGATGATAAATTGAAAAGTTATGTAAAATTTTTTCCATATCCTTTTGTTAAGCACGTTGCCTGCCACAATGTGTTGTGCAGATACATTAGTAAGTTTTGCCATGCAGCTTGGCATTCCAACTGCAAAAATCTTTTCATTCTTTTTAGGAGACTGTCTCCTGTAGACTTATGCACCTCGTTGAAATAGTGAAATACCACAAATGTTACAAGAATAGTTAACTTTGAGACAAGAAAAGTGGACATGGATAGACAATCCAACTTTCCCTGGTAAATTTAATTACAGATCTATGAATCTTCTTTCTGTGGGAGTAAAAAAATAAACAACCAGAAGGCAAAATACTAACTTGAGTCACTACACACAGGAAGATGGCTCGGCAAATAAAAACATGGGTACTGATCTGTGGACACCAAAAGCCTACTTTTTACATAAATAACATTTTCCTCAATCTTGTTATGAGGGAATCAATTACTCTGATGTAAATAATGTATCATACTTAACATGAATGGGCCCATGGGAGCTCATGAAGTTCAACAAGGCCAAGTGCAAGGTCCTGCACCTGGGTCAGGGCACCCCTCAATACCAATACAGGCTGGGGGATGAATCAACTGAGAGCAGCCCTGCAGAGAAAGACTTGAGAATACTGGTGGTTGAAAAATTAGATATGAGCTGGCAACATGCACTTGCAGCCCAGAATGCCAATTATGTCCTGGGTTGCATCAAAAGACACATGGCCAGCAGGTCAAGGGAGGTGATTCTGCCCCTCTACTTAGCTGTGGTGAGACCCCACCTGGAGTCCTGTGTTTATTCAGCTCTGGGGCCCCCAGCATAAGAAAGACATGGATCTGCTCACGTGGGTCTAGAGAAGGGCCACAAAAATGATCAGAAGGCTGGAACACCTCTGCTGTGAAGAAAGACTGAGAGAGTTGCAGTTGAAAATGGTATAGGTGAAGGCCCTGTTTAAATAACTTAATTTCCTTTTACAACAAGGTCACCAATGTTGTTAGAAAAAAGAAAAAGGGAAAAAAAGCCTTTATTTAACACTTAGCCTGAACCAAAACCTGTCTGAGTGTTTAGGAATTTGAAGGACAAGTAAATAGTGCCTCTCAAAGACTAAGTCATTTTCAGGGTGATAGTACAAAACACTTACTTCTTTCTGGCTACCTGATGCTTGTTGAAGTTGAGTTGAATGCTCCCTGCAGAATGTCACCCTATCTCTTCTAAAGTGTTGTTTATACTGTGGGTTATAGTGCAAGAAATAACCAAAGTAAGATAAAGGTAGATAGCCCAGCTACTGATATACCAAGGTGGCTATTTCTAGCAGTCTAGCCAAAAGAGCCCAGAGCCCAGAGAAAGCTAATATATCTATTGGTCTCGCAGGGCTAAGCCTTTCTTTCTAAAGGTATGATTAAGCTCATGTCACAACTTCATTTTAAATTCTGGAAGTTTGATTAGGGGAACAGTTCAGATTTGAGAATTTTGTTGAGAATGTTATACAAACAATGATCAGCTGCAGCTCCAACAGTGCTCCAACCGACATAAAGCTCTTACTCTGGGTAGCTCCTACTACCCTTGGAGTTTAAGGTTGGCCTTATATTACTCAAAAGTAATGCAGATCTTGGACTTTTGTTGTACAAATGGCTGAACAGAAGAGAGTTTATTCCAATTTTTACTTTCAAATTCTTCTTTGCATTATTCAGAGCCTTCAGAGCCTTCACAGGATTCAGAAAATGCTATTTTCTAAGTAATAGCTGGCATTAAATGACACTCCTTAAACTCTCAGAATAATATGACTGGCTAGTCTAATTAAAATAACAAAAATAAAATTTTAGAAAAGTAAAGAAAAAGAAGGAGAAAAATTTGTCAGAGTCCTTTCAGACTGTTTATTTTCATGCATTTAGTCTCTTATGGTTGTTTGCCACTGTAGTATTTTTTATTTTCTTAAGAATCTTTAAAAAGTGTCTTTAGCTTTAGATTTGCACATGACACCTATTGCAGATATACAGAAAGCAATTACAGTTGCAAATGTTTTTTAATTGCTCACTAGCCAAGAAAGGCAGAAAAAAAGCAAGAATTAAAGACGTGCCTTTCAGCAAAACAATGGCAAGAGGTCTCTTCACAGTCCAAGAGGAAAGAAAGTACAATACTAAATCTCTGCCCTGCTGTATCACAAAGATAGCACCTTGAACATATTGCTGGCCCAAAAGTACTAAGACCCCAAATCTGAACATGGCTGAGCTTCGATGTGGATCCAAGTTTTGCAGCTGGTCTTTAAAAAACAAATGTGCTGAACAGGAACCCAAGATCTCCATGCTTTGAGGAAGCTTGAACCTGGGTCTGAATCACATGTGCTAGCCCAGCTCTACTGAAATGCTCATGGTTTCTCATGTAGAATCTATCGCTTGGGCCTTTAGAGAATCACATCTTCACTTATTTTTTTATGGGTAGTAAGGCTTACAAAAACTCCACATCAGGCAAAGGCCTGGCTGATTTAATTCTTTTTCATTTAAATCCGAGAACAGATTTATTGAAAGAATTATGAATATACAAGAGCTCTTCCAGTGAACCTGGATTTATGAACAGTATATCATCCAAGTGAAGGCTTCACAGACATTTTTGTTAGGTAGGCTACTTCTCAACAGAGACAGATTTATGGAGTCCATATCCATCACTCACCTGTAGATACAATCCTGACTACCATTCATTCTCACACAGATCAGTTTCTCACCCAAAACAGTGACATATAACATCCGTGTGGCAACTCCAGCAATGGATTACATGGAAAAAGAACACTAGGAAAGCAATTATATATTTTTAGCTACTTCACTGAGGCACAGAGGCCAGAAATTAGGACACCCAGCACAATGTGACTAACTGGTTCTCCAAAGACCAACAACAATCAGGCTACAGATTACAGTGCTGATCTAGATTGTGTGAAATTTGCCACTTTTTATAGTATTGACTCAATTTTAAGATTCTTGCTTGCTGCTTCTAACATTAGGAAGACTTAGAACTGTAATCCTTCTTGAAAAATTGAAATGTTTCTTCACCAAATGAAAACATGAAATGTTCTCATAATTACAGATTTGACTAATCTCAGAGTAAGTAGAATAAAAATTTCCTTTTTAAAATGCTGCTAGATGGCACAGTGTTAACCAGAAGAATCTACAAACTAAATATACACAAAATTTCTTCCAAACACTGAAAATCACCCAATATAGCATGGAGGATGTCCTTTATAGAGTAAACCAGTTACAGTTATCAGCTGAAGCAGAAGACAAGAGAGCTATTAAGGTACCCTGAAGGTCCTTTGCAGGAAATAATACACTAAACTAGCATACTGATATAGTCTTGGTCAGGGTAATGAAAACTATCTTCCAAAATCATTTGGTAGCACAGGTGACCTAAGAATTTTATGACATTGACTGTAATGCCATTGAGTGACATGGTGTGCTTCATCAGAACGCTATTTACTTTTGTGGATGTATTCAGCAATTATGATAGAATTTGTGCAAAAATCTTTTGCTTTTTATTCTACAGACCTTAAGATAGCAAAGGGCTTATTCTAGAAGTTTTAAGAAACCCAGTATTTAAAATGATCATTCTGACCAGCATAGTAATATTTCATAAAGTGGCATAATTTGCCTTATTTAGTAATGCCAGGATTAGAGCAGACTGTATTTATATTCTTGCACAATAGTTGCAGTAATTTATGTTAGGTTTTACCTGATAAAAATGCAACCCCAAAACTAGAATAACTGTTCTACTTTTCACTGTAATTTTCACAGTGTAATTTTCACTCAGAAAGTTTATACCTTTTATCAATATTAAATGTGAAAAACTTCAGGTGCTCTTGCAATCTAAGCCCTTGAGACAGATAAGTCTGTGACTGTAACATGAAACTAGGGACCATAGTCACATGCTTGAACTAAATTCTAAATTCAGTTGTGAAGCAACAACACAACAGTAGACAATATTTTGGTATCAAATGTATATAAGGCTGAAACTTTAAATGGTATTTTTAAAATACATAATATTTGATGTATCCCCTTTTCAGTGCTAGTCAGTGTTGTTGTAACGGGTTTTTATTCTACCACCTCTCTGGGTAACCTGTGCCAGTGTTTCACTACCCTCCATTTTCCCACTGTGAAAAATTTCTTCCTTGTTTCTAGTGGAAATCTACCCTTTCTTAGTTTAAAACCATTACCCCTTGTCCTATTGCAACAGGCCCTGCTAAAAAGTCTGTCCCCATCCTTCTTAGAAGCCCCCTTTAAGTACTGGAAGGCTGCAATAAGGTGTCCCCGGAGCCTTCTCTTCTCCAGGCTGAACAACCCCAACTCTCTCAGTCTGTCCTCACAGGAGAGGTGTTCCAGCCCTCTGATCATTTTTGTGGCCTCCTCTGGACCCGCTCCAACAGGTCCATGTCTTTCCTGTGCTGAGGGCTCCAGAACGGATGCAGTACTGGAGGTGGGGTCTCACCAGAGCAGAGCAGAGGGGCAGAATCACCTCCCTCGACCTGCTGGCCACACTGCTTTGGATGCAGCCCAGGATACGGTTGGCCTCAGGGCTGTGAATGCACATTGCCGGCTCATGTCCAGCTTTTCATACATCAGTGCCCCCAAGCCCTTCTCAGCAGGGCTGTTCTCAATCCCTTCATCCCCCAACCTGTATTGATACTGGGGGTTGCCCCTTGAACGTCATGAGGTTCACATGGACCCATTCCT
>NW_010564173.1:0-9305 GCF_000687285.1 Phaethon lepturus
CCTTCCTTCCTTCCTTCCTTCTCCTTATTTAATCTCTCTGTCTTCTTCTTTTTCTCTCGTGTCTTTTCCCTTCTTCCCCTCTTTCTCTCTTTTCATCAGTTATATAATAAATTCCAGATATACAGTAGTTAAGGTCGTAAGGACCCTTCACAATGAAAGCTTCAGCGAAACAGTCACCTAAAGTGAAACGGTATATCGCCAATAACTTGCTTTGATTTGTAAGCGCATAATCTGTATGACTTGTTATAAATAAAACTAGACACACCCACCAATCTATAAATACATATGTATACATACATAAACTTCATATCAATGTATAGAAAAGCTATCCAGGTTGGAAAAATATGCTTGGGTCTGATCAGGTTTGTTATTGAAGAAATGAGGAAGAGAAATTACCATGCTACAAATTACACTTGGGAGGAACTGAAGTAATAGTCTCAAAATATAAAGAAGTGAGATGAGAAATATTTCATTGAATTGTTTCAGCAGAGCTCTGCTTATCTATAATATGTACTCAAGAAATAAAAGAAGTCCAGTGACCTTAATCTCTACCTCAAATCAGAATATGGATGTCTTCACAGAAAGTGTGTACTGTTTTCAGCAACGATTGTTGAGTATTCCACCAGTTTTTGTCAGAATAATAATTATATAATAAGATAATAATAAAATAACCTTGTCAGACTGTGAAAACAAAAAGAAAACTGTTTAATAGTTTAAATTAATTACTCATGACCAAGCCGTTTTTCATGTTGGTCAATACATAATGCTTCCATTATTTTTCACAAAACAAAACCAAAAAAACCCCACCATGTTGAAAAACAACCCACAAAGCCCAATCCACCTATAAGCTATTAGAGTCGTCAGCTAAACCTCACCCAGGGACCAAATCAACAAGCATTTAATGAAAGACGTCCAAGTGCTCCAAGCACATGACACCCTTAAAAGGTACAGTAAAGCAGTCATCGAAGAATCACCACCCAAATGGAAGGACATCAGCAGGCAAATGCAGTCTGGAGACATCATTCATGTCCTATGTATCAACCAGCATTCAGTCTAACTTGATAGAGCAGTAGGAGAAAATATTGTTAATATATCTCACCATCAATCAACATACCCCACACTTTGGTAAAAGGTGGTGCATAAAAGATATATTTGGCCATAGCGGGTATACAGGATATGCTTGGATAAATATAGCTTTCTTATTTTGTTGATTGTGTCCATGAACAGTCTGTGACATGAAACTTTCTCTTCATTGAGATGAGCCTTCATGGGGTGACCTTATTCTTTAAAAAATATGAGCTGCTTTCACAGCGTATCCTGTAGCAGTAGTGCTTATATGCTTATAGAAAGTCCTTTGAACGAGCAGCAAGGCTTTTGTTAATGATTTTTTTAAGCAGTTTTAATATTTTTTCACTGTTGCTAGAAATACTGATAACACATGCCTATCTAGACAAGTAATTTGTACGAGATATCATATTTGTCCTGGATAATGGTGATGTGAAAAGGGGTGAAAGGTTATCAACATCATTCCACTATGATCTGTTCATTTCATACTGTTTTATAATGTTTTTAATTTAAGCCACTCCAAAAAAACATTCTTTTGGTGCAATGCACAAATTTGGCACTGCACCCTCCCCTTCCCAAAAAGATCTGATCTGAGAAATCAGTCCAATCTGAGGTTACGCATACGCACTTTAATTTTTTTGTTATACAAACAAAATAAAACTCCCTTTCCTACTTTTTGTTTACAGTGTGGATATGGAAAGATTAGACAATTCAAAACCAGACTAATCCTCTTATGCTTATATTTAGTGCTGTGTTAATGGCTGTTCATGATCATTTTGGGAGAACTCTGTAGTGTTACTTTCCTAGCTTTACAGATTAAACACTGAATCTGACACAGTGCTCACCGGCCACTCCATTTGATTTTACTTCTTGGTGTGACATTGACATCAACTTGATTGTCTTAAGTGACTTTCAACACCTTCATGAAAATAACAGTCCTCCCCCTTCATGCCCTCCTTGCTCACCCTTTTTCTAACTGCAAAGCTGGTTCCAGACTAGAAAGAGCTAACTCCTTCTTCAGTGCAGGTTTCATCCATGAAACATGCTGAATATGTTTCTGTCTCATCCCATGGCTTTCAGTTGAGAGGAGGAGGAAGTACACATTCTCCATTAACATCAAAATCTATCTCCTCCTGAAATAAAGACCTTCCAAATAAGAGGTCAGAATATTTGAAGATAAAAACACCTATCACATTTTCCTAAATTTTCCCTTCGAAGTCAAAAGTTGACTATGATTTGTGGGCTGAGTGTGCTATTTGTCGGCAAGTATGAAAATACTTTCAATTTATCTATCTAGTACTTTAGTTCTGGCAGTCATCGTGGGTATCTTAGACAGCTACTTGTAAGCTGAACACTAAGGATGACAAAGAAGATTTAAAACAAACCACAAATCTTTAGACCTATGGGCACATTGTTTCTGTTTGCCAGCGGTTCAAGAAGTGACTGTGCTACAGGAACACCAGGTATAGTAGTGGATTTAGAATATTTTCTTACAGTTTGCTTGATAATTTCATAGGAAAGAATTGCAGGTTTTTTTTCAAAATACCATAAAACCCGTCTTTCGCTCATTTAACTCTTGCACACTATTGCTGAAATCTTACGATCACATTTTCTTAAAAAAAAAAAAAAGAAGAAAAAGACTAAATTTATGACTGTTATGGATTTACAGCTCACATTGTCTCCTGACTATTTAAAATCAGTTGAAAGCCCATTGGTTTATTCGGTGACTGAATTGTCATCCTCCCATAATTTTGAATTTGAGGATGTCACAGAATATTTTGAAGCAGCATAACCACTGTCAGAGGCTCACAAATTATCATGCAGGCCACAATTCTGCTTAGCAAAGCGCTCAGCTTCTCCCTCATTAGCATTCCAGATAAGGAAACACCTTCACTTCTGATTTGCTTAAACCAGGCCAGCAGGCAGTGCACTAAACTCTTCAAAACCAGCTGTCCTTAACCTTTTACATTTCAGTGCTTTGCTTTTATCATTCCTTTTAACTAAACTTAAAAGTTCCTACTTACTCCATTGCCAGTCCCACAGCATTTGCTGGCCAGTCCCAGGGCAGTTTTGTTGTATAGCACTTCAGCCAGAATCTCTTTTGCCCTTCACAACTATTGACTTTTCCAATAAGGCTGCAATTGTTTTGAGAATGACTACACATAGAAATACACAGACATATGAATCACAGATTTACAGCACCACAGTGCTGTATCTCATTTCAGGAGATAGCCCAGTCCCACTCCTGCTCAGAGCAGGGTCAGCTTACAGCAAGTTGCTCAGGGAGGGGCATGTCCAGGCAACTTTGAATATGTCCAAGGATGGAGGTTCCACAGCTTCCCTGGGAAACCTGTGCCAGAGTTTGACTCTACAACCACAGTAAAGAAGTTATTTTATATTGAACTGGAATTTCCTTTTTTTTCAGTTTATGCCCATTACCTCTTGTCATGACAACTGAGAAGAGTCTGGGTCTCTCAATCTGGTATTTATACTCATGGATAAGATCCCCCTGAGCCAATTCTTCTCCAGACTAACATTCCCTGTGCTCTCAGCCTCTCATCACATGACAGATGCTCCAGTCCATCATCTTTGTGATCTTCTGCTCCACCCATTTTAGTATGTCCGTGTCTCTCTTGTAGTGGGGAGCCCACATTTGAACACAGCAGCTGGATGTGTCTTACCAGGCAGAGTAGAGAATAGGAATTAAGTTCTTTGATCTGCAGGCAGTGGTCTTCCTAACACAACCCAGCAGGCTGTTGGGCTTCTGTGCTGCAAGGGCACAGTGCTTGCTCATGGTGAACTTGGTGTCCCTCAGGATTATTCGTTACATCATCATCCTAGGGACTGAGGTGAGGTATACTGCCCTGTAGTTCCCTGGATCCTCCTTCTTGCCTTTCTTGGAAACAGGAATGACATTTGCATTCTTCAAATCCTCAGGAACGATGTATACACTGAGGGGTATAGATAAAGTCCTACAGCCATCTCCTCTCACTTCTTTATGATATTAAGTACACTTGTAAAAGTACATATAATATAGTACATATAATATAATTAAAGTACATATAATATAATTATGCAGGTTATTACATTTCCCAGCCAAAAAATACCACTTTCAAACTGTCATTGACATCAGAATGTTTCAGAACTGACTACAGATTTTTCTGTTCCAACATACCGCTGTCAGCACAAGAGCAATATTTTCCTCTTCTTGCACTTTTCATGAAAGCTAAGTCTTCCTGCTTTGTTATGTCTAACATGCCTATAGAACTAAAGGTGGCAGATCTAAGTTCTTTTTGTTCACAAGTATGACCTAAGGGAGCTTCTATACCACAAGGAACAAAGAAGGGGGTTTTCTGGGTTTTTTGGTTTGTTGGTTTTTTTTGAAGTCACAATATTCCTGGAGGTAACAACTGGAATTGAGGTTGAACAGGGTCAGATTTTACATTAGGAAAATTAGGAGTTTTATACATGGAGGACTTAATGAAACTTCACTTCCTAGATTGTGGACAGATTCTCTGATGTCTACTAGTATGTCATAGCTCATTGAATTTTTTTCTTTCAGTTAGGTTATGAATAGCTTCCTGCCTTATGTGGCTATTATGTTTCTTAATAAGGCTTAAGTGCATGCTTACCTTGTTTTCAGTAACTACTCCCTTGAACTATCCAATCCTTTGGTGAGTTTCAATGACATTTGGCAAAGGGTTCAAAAAAAGTAAGAAAAAGAAGGGAGCTACACACATAATATGAGGAAAAAACCAGCTTCAAAACTGAACCACGCATTTTGCCTAAGGAAATTGAGCTGAGAAATGGCACATCACTGTTCTGTGTCCTAGCCTCAACTCAAGGGGTAAAGACCAGTACACACTGTAATACTATGCACAAAGGTACAGCATTTTTGGAGTAAGAAGGAGCAGAGTTTTCTTTTCTGTCCTATATTCCTGCTTCGGTACTTGTGTCAGCTTCTGCAGGAAGAAAGGAAGAACATAGCAGGCTCTAGCCCATGCCTTACTGCTAAATCACTGTGAAGAACTTTCCATGTTTATGGAATCCAAAGAAACGATGCACAGGCTCAGCTCATTCATCTTCCCTCTCACATACAAAAACAGAGGGCATTAGAAATGGGCAACTTCTGATGCAGGTCTGATTTTTGGGTATGCATGAAAAGGGATGTGAACTTGGCTTTTGCGGTGTTTGGTTGTGTTAATTACGTGATTATCCTCAGAGAAACATCTGCTGAGCTTCACAGTAAATACTTGCACCCAGTGCCTTTGGACTTCCAACATTGCTTCTCAGTGTTTGCTTCTCCTAGCAAAAGGCAATTCTGTCCTGCAGATGGATCATAGTCACAATCAGTGATACATCCTCCCCAACTTTATTCCCAAGGTTTTTGTGTAAATTAGTTGAGTAATTTTTAATAAGTCACATAATACATTCCTATCTAAATAAATAAATACAGATTTATTTATAAATAAATAATCCTTTTATAAATAGTCTCACTTATGAACAAAACATGATAATTAAAATCACCTATTTATGTTTTTGATGTTGCAGTTTGACATTTAATAGCTGAAAATATCATGTTGCAATAGAGTAATAATAATGGTTTAGACGGTCTGTAAAAAGATTTGTTGGAAGTACAGTACTATATGGGCAACCCCTGTGCTGAAATGCATGTTATGTGCTTCTTCTCTATTATCAAAGAGAAACTATGGGACATATAAGCAGAAAACTCAGCTCATGCCAGAGCAATTTCCTATATCACCATTTCCATGTTATGAGCTTAACCATTTGGCCACTTAGAGTAAATAATAATTCCTTTGCTAGAGGATCACATGGGTTAGAGGGCTAATAATTTGTCCTTTACATGAAATTCTTCCATTTCAAAACACACCTTATTTTTTCCTCCATGAATGTTCTCTGCCACTAAAAGGTGGCAAGGTCCATTGTATAGTTTATGGTCTAGCAATAGTTCTACATAGGAAGAAAGATAAAGTGCCTGCTAGACACAATGAACATAACTCAGTAGAGCCCCAAGTGCATGTGGCCAGCAACACTGCTGAGTAGTGCAGTGTCGTATTTAGCCTCACACCTGTAGCTTGGAGAAACTTGTTTATGGAGAAAGTTGCAATCTTGCATATGGAGAAAAGCACTCCTTTTACCAGTAGTCAAAAGAATCTCAAATATCTCTTCTTGACACTTGCTACAGATCGCAAGGCTGCAAAGAGGATGTTTTGGCCCAAGAGGATGAAGATCAGGACAAGAAGCAATGGGTACAAACCGAAACACAAGAAACACTTTTTTACTTGTGAGGGTGAGCAAGCACTGGCGCAGGTTTCCCAGGAAGGTTGTGGAATATCCATTCTTGGAGGTATTAAAAAGACATCTGGACTTGGCACTGGGCAACCTCCTGTAGATGACCCTGCTTCAGCAGGGAGCTGGACCAGATGGTCTCCAGAGGTCCCTTCCAACCGCAACTATTCTGTGACTGTGACTCTGTGACTCTGTAACTGTCTTTCAGCTGCTGCCTATTTTCAGTTTTCAGTATCATCTAGGTATTCTGAAGTCTATGAATATTGCATGTAAGCAGGGAATAATGCTGTCTTCTCTGAAAAAGCAGAACCTGGGTAGAATCAAGCTGTTGTATTTCCTCCATGGTAGCTCCTTTTACTGACATCTGTCCCATCTCTGCTACTTCTGGTGCTAGAATTCCAATTTTAATAGTAGGAATAGCTATTTTCAAATTTCTGTCAAGCTCTGGTTGCTTCAGTATCTTATATTGCTGATGCTACAACTTCAAGACACTCCAGAGATAGAAATAAGCTCTTCTGTAGTGAAGGATAAGAAAAAAAGTCCTCAAAACTGTTCACAAAAGAGATAGCACTTATTTCAAGCTGCTATCTAGTGGGAATTTAGATAGATGTAGAGTCAAAAACACCCAGACAAGAAATGACAATCCAAATCCAGAATTACTTACTTTCCAACATATACTACTAATAAAAGTTTTAAAGGTATTCCAAGTTTTTACCAAATTCCTTATCATCATGCTTCCCAACCTGTTAGACATGTACTAAACCCACTAGACACACTAATCTTTCAAAAATTAAAACACGAAGATACATTTAAAGGTTGCTTTAATGTTCAAGGCATCAGAATAGGTTCTTGTGTTTTTGTTCATATGGCCAAAAATAAGTTCAGTATCAGATCAGGTCCACTGAATATTTTAGATCTAGTTATGCAGAAGACAATTCATTAGGTCAAGGAAACATGCACAATTTTCTTAGTTATACAGTGCCCATTGATTTGAATCTCCTGTATATGTATCTGCTGTATAAAAAATCTAGGAAAAAGTGTCCCTGCTGTCCTTTATAACCTCCTGCTTACAGTATTGTTCATAGTCATCAGTGCATGAACTCCAGGACCTGTCTAACTTTTTACAGTAAGGGATAAAGCTTCAATTATAATGTTGAATTGAAGAGAGAGTTTGTTCTACCAGTGTTAAAGTTGCTGTGACTGTGTGACCTAGAAATAAACATGATTACAAAAATATGGTTTTCTGAAAACTAAAGGATAAATTAAGGCAGTGTTTGATTGTCAAATCATGCTTTAAAAGACTTTGAACTAAACCCCACACCATATTAGAAAATACAGAATCTGAAAGACCAAAAAAGTGTGTAGGGTGTGGACCTAAACTAATGCAATTTTAAGTCAATAAAATGGTTTCCAGTCACATCAAAAGAATTACTACCAACCTTAAAACATGAATTTCCATGCCATAGCATTATTAATAGTTGGAAAGCTTTATTTCCCTACTAATACTTGGAAAACTGCAACTTTCCCTGCCAGGAAATGTAGGAGTTTGTTACAAAGAAGATCTTTCCAAAGACAAGAGCAAGTGGGGAGATTTCTACAGAAAGGTTCTAACTGAAGAGCTTTTAAACAATTCACAGAAAGATGTGTGTCTCTGGCACCTTGAAGAAGGATGTTTATAAGCACAGGGAAATAGTATACACTTAATTAATTAAATACACAGAAAGGAGTTCAGTAGACCAAGAAATCTGCCAGAGGTGTGATCGAAGAAAAATGACTTGCAAATACAACAAAAAAGTTGCATATGCAGGCTCATCATTGAAAATATTGCCAGACTAGTGGGGGACAACAGACTTTTAGACCTGAAATGGTAGAGCAAATTGAACTTCAGTGTAGTAATTCAGTAACTACCAGGTTTAAAAGATTGACCTGGATCCTTCTTCTTACCCTTCTTGAAGATGAGTGACACTTGATTTCTTCCATTTCTCAGAAACCTTCTCCAATCTCCAGAGTCTCTCAAAGATGATTGAGTGTTCTCACAATGACATGGGCCAGCTCCCTGAGCAATTGTGGGTGCATCCCATGAAGACATGTGGACTTGTGTGCAATCAGTTTGTTTAAATGTTTCTTAGTCTGGTCCTTCCCCAGTTGAGGAAAAGTTTCCAGTGTGCCAAACTTCCCCAGTGGTCTCAGGGGCCTAGGAATTGTTGGAGGCTGGTCTTACCAATAAAGACAGACATGAAGAAGGCACTGAGTACCTTGGCTTTTTAATTATCCTTTATGCCCAGGTCTCCTGCGCCATTCAGCAGTGGCCCTGCATGTTGCCTGTGGAAGACTATTTGCTGCTGATGTACCTGTAGAAATCTTTCTTCTTGTCCTTTTTGTCCCTCACCAGATTTTACGCCAGACGGGCTTTGTCTTTTCTAACCCCACATCTGCACACTCAGATAGTCTCACTGCATTCTTCTCAGGTCATCTCCCTTCCTTTGTATGTTTTCTTGGGAGCTCCTTGTCCATTCATGCATCCTTCTGTCACCTTTGCTTGATTTCCAAAATATGGGGGTGAGCCATTCCTTAGTTTGGAGTAGGTGATCCTTGAAAAATCAATGAGCTTTCCTGGATTCCTCCCCACAACCATTTCCCTTGGGGTTCTTCCAAGCAGGTCTTTGAAGAGGCCAAAGTCTGCATTCCTGAAGTCCAGGGTTGTGATGTTTCTTTTTGCATTGCTCCCGCCTCTCAGGATCCTGAATTCCACCATCTTGCAGTCACTGCAGTCAAGATTGCCTCCATCAAGGACCTTCAGACCCACAGTGAGTCATTAATTGTTTGTGAGTATGAGATCCAGCAGAGCACCTCTTCTCTTTGACTCATCTTTTAGGTCAGGAAGCTGTCACTGATACTCTCCAGAAACCTTCTGGAGTCCTTAATTCCTG
>NW_010564173.1:9336-10452 GCF_000687285.1 Phaethon lepturus
GTTTCTCCAACTGATATCATTGGTGCCCAGATGGAAGAACAGCTTGCTAGAAGTCGAGGCCTCCTGTAATTCTCAGCTGTCCTGGCAGTAGCAGGTGCCCTGAAGTTCCCAAAAGCTTGCCAGGAGTGCTCCACCAGCCTCCAGTGACTTTCCCAGTTGATTTGGAAGATCTTCGGGGGACTTCAACTTACCAGATATCTGCTAGAAATGCAACACAGCACAGTCTAGGACGTTCATGGAGTGTTTGGAAGATAACTCCCTGACACAGCTGGTAAGTCAGCGCACAAGGGGAGATGCCTTGCTTGACCTGCTGTTTACAAACAGAGAAGGACTGGTGGGAGATGTGATGGTCAGAGGCCATCTAGGGCTTAGTGACCATGAAATGATAGAATTCTTAAGTCTTGGTGAACTAAGGAGGGGGCTCAGCAAAACCACTACCATGGGCATCCGGAGGGCAGACTTCAGTCTGTTCAGGTCACTGGTTGAGAGAGTCCCTTGGGAGACAGTCCCGAAGGGCAAAAGGGTTCAGGAAAGATGGAAGGAAGAAGGAAGTCTTAAATGTGCAGGAGCAGGCAATCCCCATGTGCCTGCTGGCAGTGAAGATGACTGGCCTGGCTGAACAGAGAGATTTTGCTGGGACTCAGGGAAAAGAGGAGAGTTTATCACCTTTGGAAGAAGGGGCAGGCAACTCAAGAAGAGTACAAGGATATCATTAGGTCATGCAGAGACAAAATTAGAAAGCCAAAAACCTAGCTAGAGGTCAATCTGGCAATGGTCATAAGGGATAACAAAAAATGGTTTTACAAATATATGAACAAAAAAGAGAGCCAAGGAGAATCTCCATCCTTTATTGGACTTGGTGGGGAATGTTTTTACCAAGGATGAGGAAAACGCTGAGGTACTTAATGCCTTCTTTGCCTCTGTCTTTACTAGCCAGACCAGGTATCCTCAGAGTATTCAGCTCCCTGAGATGAAAGACAGGGATGGAGAGCAAAATAAACTCTCCGTAATCCAGCAGGAAGGAGTTAACAACCAGTTATGCCACCTGGATACCCACAAGTCTATAGACCCTAATGGGATCCACCCAAGAGTATGGAGGGAGCTGGGGGAGGAGCG
>NW_010564173.1:11317-20767 GCF_000687285.1 Phaethon lepturus
GCTGGTTGCCAGCTGGCTGAACATGAACAGGAACACAGCCAACAGTGTGGCCAGGTGGCCAAGAAGGCCAACAGCTTCCTGGCCTGTGATTATGCCCCTGTACTTGGCACCGGTGAGGACACACCTTGAATCCTGTGTTCAGTTTTGGGCCTCTCACTACAAGAAGGACATTGAGGTGCTTGAGCGTGTCCAAAGAAGGGCAACAAAGCTGGTGAGGGGTCTGGAGAGCAAGTCTCATGAGGAGCATCTGAGGGAACTGGGGTTGTTTAGTCTGAAGAAGAGGAGGCTGAGACTGTATTGCTCTCTACAACTACCTGAAAGGGGGTTGTGGTGAGGTGGGTGTTGGTCTCCTCCCAAGTAACAATTGATAGGACAAGAGGAAATGGCCTCAAGTTGTGCCCTGGGACGTTTATGATGGTTGTTAGGAAAAACGTCTTTATGGAGAGAGTGGTCAAGCATTGGAACAGACTGCCCAGGGAGGTGGTGGAGTCGCCATCACTGGAGCTGTTCAAAAAACGTGTAGATGTGGCCTTTTGCAACATGATTTAGTGGACGTGGTGGTGTTGGGTTGACAGTTGGACTTGATGATCTTAAAGGTCTTTTCCAACCTTAATGATCCTACGATTCTACGATTCTATCTTAAACGAATTGTTGCACAAACTGTTGTGTCTGTTGGCCACCTCTGTTAGCAACTGGAGAGGGAAGAAGCAAAATAAAAACACTGTCTGAGTAAAAGCCTTTTGACACTGGAGCTGTTCAAAAAACGTGTAGATGTCCTCAAGTTGTGCCCTGGGACGTTTATGATGGTTGTTAGGAAAAACGTCTTTATGGAGAGAGTGGTCAAGCATTGGAACAGACTGCCCAGGGAGGTGGTGGAGTCGCCATCACTGGAGCTGTTCAAAAAACGTGTAGATGTGGCCTTTTGCAACATGATTTAGTGGACGTGGTGGTGTTGGGTTGACAGTTGGACTTGATGATCTTAAAGGTCTTTTCCAACCTTAATGATCCTACGATTCTGTGATTCTATCTTAAATGAATTGTTGCACAAACTGTTGTGTCTGTTGGCCACCTCTGTTAGCAACTGGAGAGGGAAGAAGCAAAATAAAAACACTGTCTGAGTAAAAGCCTTTTGACACTGGTGATTCTATCTTAAATGAATTGTTGCACAAACTGTTGTGTCTGTTGGCCACCTCTGTTAGCAACTGGAGAGGGAAGAAGCAAAATAAAAACACTGTCTGAGTAAAAGCCTTTTGACACTGGAGCTGTTCAAAAAACGTGTAGATGTGGCCTTTTGCAACATGATTTAGTGGACGTGGTGGTGTTGGGTTGACAGGTGGACTTGATGATCTTGAAGGTCTTTTCCAACCTTAATGATCCTACGATTCTGTGATTCTATCTTAAATGAATTGTTGCACAAACTGTTGTGTCTGTTGGCCACCTCTGTTAGCAACTGGAGAGGGAAGAAGCAAAATAAAAACACTGTCTGAGTAAAAGCCTTTTGACACTGTTATCTGACATCCCCTGTACCTTATTGGGACTTTACTATGCCTTTCCTCCTCACTTAAAAGCACCCTTCTGCTCATTTACTCCAGAGGTGAGTGTGTACTCGAAGGGTGTCTCTCACCTTCCCTTCATGGGTTGTGCACCTCTGCAGCCACCCCACACCTTCTCCCCTTGCAGGTCAACTGGAGCAACTTTCATAAAATCTTACTAAAATAGTTGTGTAAGCTATAAACTCCTACTCAGTACTAGCCTGAAAGAGACCCCTTTCTACACAGAAGGTTATCGTTACATTTTTAATTTTGGTACATGGATTTCTGCATGTACCAAAAAAATCCTGAAACTCCCTCAGGATTTCAGAGGATCAGGAACATCTTTCCTCTTTTCCTATGTATCAGAGGACTTTCCTGGCTCCCACTGCTAAGTACCTCTCTCACTTCTGACTGATTATACAAACTCCTAAATTAGCCCTCAGAGTTGATGGAGGTAAAGTGCATCCACAACACACAGCATATTCATGGGAATTAAAAAAAAAAAAAAAAGTGAAAAAGTGAAAGAGAAAAAAAGCATACATTTGTTGGACTTCAACTGCATCAGAGGTGCATGATCTCCCTCCTTGCTGCCACAGACACTTTCCTTGATCCTGAAGAACATGGTTCTCTGGCTGCATTTCCCCAGGAGAGCCCATCCTGCTGGTCCATGTGTGGTCTCTCTGCTTTGAGACCACTCAGAAATAATAGTGATCCTCTGTCTTTTTCTCTTCCCCTCTTTGTTCCCCACTACAAGCCTATTTACTTCTAACTAATTGAGGAAGTCGGTTCATAAGACTGCAAAAATGGAGAATTAGTTAATCTCTTTGATGTGGCAAATGTGGCAAAACATATGGCATTACCATGTTAACCCAGATTAATAACAACTCTGATTCAGTCAGGAATGAAACAACTACACTACCTTCCACAAACACCCACCAAAATCATAGTGAAAGCAAGTTTACTTATTGATTTGTATCCTATTTACAGTCATATATGCTTATATCAACCTGTATGTTAATACCTACACATACTTGTGTAGACACGGCACTTCAGGACATGGTTTAGTGGGCATAGTGGTGTTGGGTTGATGGCTGATGATCTTAGAGATTTTTTCCAACCTTAATGATTCTGTGATTCTGTGAAGTTCTCCATTTGGAATAGATGCATGGTCTGTATGCTGGCTCTGACTGGGGTGATTCCCTGAGATAACAATGGCCAATGAATATCAAACTCCTCATATCCAAATACTCACTTAATTTTCCCTCCCAAGCCTGTCTTCTAAGGACACTGCAACAGTTCCCAGGTTGAGGTTTTTTTCATAAATACTAGCTTCCTTTATTATACTGGAAAACTGATCTTATGGTAGTTGTTCATATTATTCCCCCAAATCCCATCAATTTAATTATAGTTGCCAGCAACCTTTTTACTCTGAAAAACATTCAACCTGTTGATGCTGTTGGCTTATTTTGTACTACATGCTGCTGCACGACATTTACTATAACATCATCTTTTGTAATCAGGTCAAGTAACTGTAGAAAATTTCCTTTATTGACTGATTCTATGGACTCATCATGGCCTCTCAGTGCTAATTCTTTCTCTCCTGGCACAAAAGATAATTACTTCTATTACTGTCCTAAAATAACATATTTAATTGACAGTCATTTTCTGAAGATGCCCATTAGTTCAATGACACCTCAGTTTCCGTGTGACAGGGATTGAGTATATAATTTATTTATCCTTGAAACCCCAGTCCAGTACTAAAATCTGATGAATAGTACAGCACAATTTTCTACTCTGTTTTTCAGTGTGCTTCAAGAGAGGCTAAAGAGCTGGGAGGACAGAGGTACTAACACTGGTAGTTGTGAATACCATACAAGATATTGATGGCTTTGTCAGTGGTTTCACAAGGACAGGGAAATTTGAAATTCTGCATAGCATAATATATGAAAAGTAGGGGGAGATAAGCTTCCCAGCAGATGTCCAAATTTATGTACAGATAGTACCTCTCTAAAAATTTTGCAGTTCTTGCAATTTAGTAATTACTATAAGGTAACTATTTAGATTCAGTTGACACTTTTACATTGTGTTGCCCTGGAGATTCTCTCTGCAAGTATAAAAACCAACCAAACAAACAAAAAAAGCACCCCACTGTAAGAGTTATAGACTATGTATAACTCTTTCTTCCAGAGACCTCCTGTATGATTTTTCCAGTCTTTAGTCTGGAAGGACACCTGGGTTTCTCTGGTTTTGTTTTTAAATGAAGATTTTACTTTTTGTGTTGTTCTTTTTGTTTGGTTGGTTGTTCGGTTGTTTTTTTGATGTTTTTTTTTGTGTTGGTTTTTTTTTTAACTGAAGCTGAATTCTCTCTGTTTTGTATGATAGAGATATTGTACTTAAAAATTAAAATTTTCTTTGAAATTAAAATCAAAATAATGTTTACCAGTTTTCACCATCCCTTAGTAAGTCTTAACTTCTTACTCTTTAAAGACCCTTTCCAAGTCTCACCTCCTCTGCTGACACACACAATAACATTAAAAATCATTAGATAAATACACAATCTAGTATGTGGAAACCTTTTTTATCCTTACAGAGGTATGCTGCTTATTTTTAAGTGCAAGTCAGGCAAGCAGTAGAAACTGCTATTTCACATTCACCTGTTTCCTCTCTTCATTTAGTCCGTGTGATATGGGAAAATGATAAACACACAGTTTCAGTATACATTGCAAAAATTAAAATGGAAGCACCAATGAGTGGGAATATTTTTGTAGGCAGGATTTTCTGTCATTTTAGGTAGGACTCATTTATCCAATATGCCTCTTATTCAGAAGTCTTGTAATAAATCAACAATAAACAGCAAAAGTATGGAAACAGGATGCCAAAATGTTTATCATAAGAGGTATGCCTTGAAATTCTGTTTTCATTTCTGGATTTATAAAGGAAAATATTTGTTATAAGCATTCATATTTCTTTGTAAGTTTTATGTTTTACCTAATTTTCCCTTTACATCCATTATTTCTGTGGAAACTTAGAATAAATTGGACATAATTTCTTCTACATTCCTTCCAGAAGTCCAAAAATTTAGAGAAAAGTTTCAAGACAATACTTCTACTGCATATCTGCAGAGACCTAAAATGTTTTATGACTTGTTTGACCCAGAGACAAAGAATGCAGAACAAGAAGTCAGGAACACGTCAGCCCTAAACCCTGACAGTCTCTCACATGACACCTGCCCTTGTTTATCCACTTTGAAAAGATCAGTTATTATAAGCATCCAAAAGTATTGGATATCAGGAATCTCTGTTTTTAAAATAGCTACCATTAAAGATAACACTGACAAAAGAAACCTCAACAATTTGAAAATTATATGAAACTGGGGACTTCATAGAAAAAAGCTGCCACGAGCAAATGTGATTTCTTCTTATGAATGAATTATTTGGTGATGGAAGAGATCCTTCTGTATTCTCCTTCCTTCAGTTTACAACAAAGCAGTGCACCAGATACAGTAGTTGTAGAGTGAGTATTCTAAGCTTGATGTAGTACAGACAAAGACATAACTAACAAGTTACTATAAGATGAGACTTCCCTTGGCACAGGCATATTTTCATGGACTTGATAGAGAAAGAAAAGCCTACAGAAAAAAAAAAAAAAAGAAAAGCTGGTGTAATCTAATTTTTTCTCAACCTGCTTTTGGGAGGCATAATTAATTAGAATTTATTCCTATCCCTGAAACTGGAAAGAATTGCATACTGGCAAGTTATATTAAAAAATAGTGCTGCACTCTGGGAACAGTAATGATGAACACCTTTTTTCTTCCTTACAACAGGAACTGCAGGTAATGCTGACATCAGCAGGCTAACAACAACTTGTGAAGTTTGGCCACCTCTTCAAGTTTCAACCAGTGACCCAGAGATCATAGAAAAGCTGTAAGCAGTATTCCTAACTTTGTGAGACCTTTGCCTTTCTTGTTAGATGAAAGCCCATGAGGAATGCACAGAAGCTCCTTTTATAAGGGATTGCTATTACAGCTTTGCAGGGTCAGCTAAAAACAAATTTCTAGCAGTCTGTGGAAGGTTTATTAACAAGACTTGTTCTGGACAAAAAAAAAATTCCAAATTAATGCTTCTTAATAAAATAGTGGCAGGATATTATTTGACTTTCCTTTGTGGCCATGGATGCCAGAAATACTGCCTCTATAGCAGCTGGTAATCCTGCAGCAGTAATAACAAATAGCACTGGAAGAGAAATGTTCTTCCTGCCTGTATAAGAAGTCATTGATACTTTTTACCACAACTGTATGATATGACTGAGGTGAATAGAATAACTAGGAATGAAAAGTAACTCTTACCTGAACAATTTCAGAAAACATTGCTGGAGAACTGGTCCTTTTCTAGTCATTCAAAGATGTGGTGTTTCAGAGGACTCAAGCTTGTTATTTCCTTTAATATTTTTGTGAAATGAGAAATCATACAATACAAGATCTAACGTCATCATGCTCCAATGATACCCATTCCTAAGTGTTACTTTATGTGACTACAGGCAGACACGGGGTTGTCTCCTCCGTTGCCACAATTGATATGTAGGTGAGAGACAGTAGGCTGTGCTTCAGTGCGTCAAGAAAGAGGAAATGCTGAAAAGGGGGAGTGCTTCAGAAACTCTCATACAACAGTGAACTGTCCTTTCAATTGAAGAGGCTTCACAAGTATTCCCAGTTTGTTTTATAACCTCTTGTCATTCTTAGTGGCTCTTGGAACACAATGACACCTCAGATGTTTTTTCACTATTTCACCTTCTTTGTGCAAAGAGATTGTGATCATTTTGTTCTGATAGGGACATTGTCTTGAACATGTGTGTCATTGTGATGTGTGTCAGCCTTGCCTTCCCTGTCTCAGTAAGTTCTGCTACTTTCATATCATGAAAGGAATAAAACTACAGAATACCATTACAAGACCTGTTGTATTCTTGCCTAGTTTTACACCAGTTACAAAACTTGCATTTAGGATTCTCTAATTCAAATATATACAAATTAGGTTTCTGAAACTTCTAAGACAGGCTGGAGAGAATCAGTTAATTTGCAGCCCAAGCAATGCCATACAACTGACCCACTCCAGTTTCCAGGGAGCATACACAGATAAGGAAATAAATACATCAACTGAAGTCTGTTCTGGAAGTCTGGTTAATTCTTGAGCATATACTCATGTTCATCCATGTGGTGGGTTATCCTTGGCTGGATGTCAGGTGCCCACCAAAGCCACTCTACCACTCCCCTCCTCAACTGAACAGGAGAGAGAAAAGTGTAACAAGAATCTTGTGGGTCAAGATAAGGACAGGGGAAGATCATTCAGCAATTACCATCATGGGCAAAACATACTCAACTTGGGGAAAAAATTAAACTTATTACCAATCAAACCAGTGTAGAGATAATAAGAACTAAATCCATATGTTAAAATACCTTTCCCCCACCTCTCCCTTCTTCACAGATTCAACTTCACTTCTGATTTTATCTACCTCCTTCCCCCAAGTGGTGCAGGGGGATGGGGAATGGGAGTTGTGGTCACTTCATCACACCTTGTTTCTGCCCCTCCTCCCTCCTCAGGGGGAGGACTCCTCACATTCTTCCCCTGCTCCAGCATGGAGTCCCTCCCACAAAAGACAGTCCTCCACAAACTTCTCCAATGTGAGTCTTTCCCACAGGCTGCAGTTCTCATGAACTGCTCCAGCACAAGGTCCCTTCCACAGAGTGCAGTCCTTCAGGAACAGGCTGCTCCAGCGTGGGTCCCCCATGGGGCGGCAAGTCCTGCCACCAAACCTGCTCCAGCATGGGCTCCTTTCTCCATGGATCCATTGGTCCTGCCAGGAGTCTGCTCCAGCACAGACTTCCCACAGAGTCACAGCCTCCTTTGGGCATCCACCTGCTCCAACGTGGGGTCCTCCACAGGCTGCAGGTGGAGATCTATTCTGTCATGGAACTCCATGGACTGCAGGGGGTCAGCCTGCCTCACCATGGCCTTCACCACAGGCTGCAGAGGAATCTCTGCTCCAACACTTGGACCACTTTTTCCCCCTCCTCTTCTCTGACCTTGGTGCCTGCAGAGTTGTTTCTCTCACATATTCAGACTCCTCTATCTCTGTCTGCAAGTGCTGTTGTGTTGTTTTTTTCCTGTTCTTAAATATGTTAGCCCAGTGGTGCTACTACCATCGATGATTGGCTTGTTCTTGGCCAGTGGTCCATCTTGGAGCTGGCTGTCATTGGCTGTATTGGACATGGGGGAAGTTTCTAGAAGCTTCTCACAGAAGCTGCCCCTGCAGCCCCCCACCACCAAAACATTGCCATGCAAACCCAATACATTCCAACACGTTAGTCTTGACTTATGTCAAGAGAGCACTGCAGGTTAAAGATGTGCACTTCCTGTTGTCAAAGCAGTAGTGGGATAGGACAACCCCTGACAGAACAAGAAGTGGAAGCAAGGCATTCTTGGTGGCTATTGATTGTTGAACTGCCAATATGTAATGCCTGTGGGAACTTACATTACTTCTGATGACACTGATTAGAGATGTTTTCCTAAAGAAAAGCTATTTCCCATCAATATCACAATAACAAATCATGCCCAATGTTGATCTTTGTTTCTCTGGCAGTTTAAGCACACAGTTTTGAAACGTTCCTACTGTGCTAAAACTTAAAATATTACAGAAAATGCTCCTCAAATTTTCAAATTAAAAGAGTAAACATGTGAAGAACTATATGGAGCTAACTTTTGTAGAGGATACAGGTTTCTAAGGCACTCTGAAAAATGTTTCTTTGCAGTATAAAATGCATACAGTGAAGGATGGATGACATAATTATCAGCATGATGGCAGCTTTGGAAGAAACACACAACATTACAGAGGATTTAAAAAATGCGAGTAGCATTTATTGTGTCACATACTTTGATCTGAGCTCTTAACCCACAGGAGAGGTGATCCATGGCAATCAATAGCATTAACAGAGGTTAAAAATATCTGGGTAGCTAATAAGATTAATAAGACTATCTGGGTAACATTCTGCTTATTTTTTAACAATCTGACAGCAGATTTTTTTAAGCAGGAAACTGTATAAAAGACATTCTCTAAATTACCATTTATTAAAAGTAATATTTTATCTCAAAACCTACAGTTGTTCTGATGACTTTTAGCCATCCCAGAAGCAGGGTAGTCTCCATCTTTCTCTATTCTTGGGTTTTTGGTCAGTGAATGAAAACTTTTTGTTGTTTCTTAAGTTGGAAATCAGTATATCAGGACATGTTAGCTCAAAAAGTGCTCACTCTTCAGCCAGCACAATCCACTCCTGTATATCAACAGCTGATGACAGGCCATCAAGAGGATTAAGGCTGAGAACACTTTTCATCACCTTGCTTTTGGTTGTTTTTTCCATTACTTGAAGTGTTTAGCAAATTAAGTCCTATATGTTGAAAAGTTTTGCTTGTTCTTTCTAGTAATCCCTTTAGAATCACAGAATTATAAAATAATGAAAAATGTGGGGGATCTCCAGCCTGAGTGGAAATAAGTCACTAAGTCATTATTACATTAATAAAACATGCATCTACAGCTTTGATTTTAACTAACCTTATTTTCATCAATAATCCAAAATGAGTCACTGGCACTCAGAGATCACCCTTTCTTCCCAACCTGCACATTACATTTAATACGTGTATCAAATATTCTGAAAGAAAATGCATGTTGCAAAACCTGCTTTTTTCTCTGTCAGTAATACCTCAATGGGCACCTATTTTTCCCTGCTTCTGGAAACAAACGAAGCACGAAACCTCCCTAGACCCAAATTAAAAATTTAAAATATCCAAGTAGCAAGACTTAAGAAAATGAAATTAATCACATTTTATGTATATTCATGATATACAGGTTTTTTATATATATTTTTATATAT
>NW_010564174.1:0-8113 GCF_000687285.1 Phaethon lepturus
CGATCCCCTCCTCCAGATCATCTATAAAGATGCTGCGGCACATCTTGTTACAAAGGATGGTACTAGGCTAAGAGAAAGGAAGTAATTCTTCTTGCCATCTACAGATGAAAACTGGTGATCTTTGCCATCAGGCTGGGGGTTTTGCTTTTCTTTTTAGGGGGTCTAAACATAACAGAGTCTGAAATAACCCTTACAGGAGAACAGTAATAATTCAGGGAAAATACCTCAGTGATGGAAATTGTAACAGAAAGAGCAATTTTTTCTAAAGACCTTTCCTCCTCCTCCCCCTCCTAGTATCACTTCCACAAGTAGGTAAAATCTAAGTGACCTCTTTCATTTCATGGCACAAACAAAAAAGGTCTCCTTTGGGGGTACTGCCTATATAAACCGGTAGGATTCTATCACGCTCATCCCACTTCGTGGGAAAGGTGAGTCCCGTTTAAAGCTAGCGTGGTAGCGAGTGCAAGCACCCTACCAAAGGTACAGGGAATGAGAGAGACAATAATGAACATAATTATAGTTAGTTATTGTTTGGTCTACTTACGGCCCTATTCTGTAACGCTACTGCCAGCAGAGCTATTTTATGCGATGCCTTTTTCATGCAGCAACCTTTTCATAAATCAAAGCAAAAGCAATACTAGGCAGTTTCTCCTGCAGCCTGTTTGACAATAAAAGTTAACACTGAACCCTGGCTGTTATCAATCTTCATAAATGTGTCCATGATATAGCAAGCCTGTTCCGTATTACACTGAGTCTGTTACTAATGCATGCACAGGAGCAACCCAATGGCTTAATGGATCTCCTAAATGGCTTGAAACTGGGACGCATGTTAAGTGGCAAGGAAAGTTTCAAAGAAATAACTGCTTTTCTCATTTCTTTCAATATATGATAAAATGATTACACTTTACAGTGGGTCTAGCTCAAGAAATGTATATTGTACTACAATAGGAATTTTCACACACAAAATAGAAACCTCAGGAAATTATCAGTATTTCAGTAGTTCCTTTTAGTAGAGATCTATGTCACCAAGGATGTTTTATATTCCGAGAATCATAGAATCACAGAATGGTTTGGGTTGGAAGGGACCTTTCAAGGCCATCTAGTCCAACCCCCCTGCCATAAGCAGGGACATCTCCAACCAGAGCAGGTTGCTCAGAGCCCCGTCCAGCCTGACCTGGGATATTCCCAGGGATGGGGCATCCACCACCTCTCTGGGCAACCTGGGACAGGGTTTCACCACCCTCATTGTCAAAAACTTCTTCTTTATACCTAGTCTAAATCTGCCCTCTTTCCGTTTAAAACCGTTACCCCTTGTCCTATCACTACAGGCCCTGCTAAAAAGTCTGTCCCCAAGCACTGAACTCAAAGACTGACAGAACTGACAAACTCGTTTCAGTAGCACACACATCCTATTAAGGAGAAGAAGGGGTAATGCTTGATCTGTATTAATTCGGATATTAGCTGAAAACAATCAGTTTACACTGCATAGCCAGAACAAGAGGCTGATGATGGAGTTTGACCCTCACACACCCATATTGCAAGGATCCAAAAAGCAACAATTTTATCTGCCTACACCTGAGGTTTCCCAGGTCTGGAGGAACTTGAAGACTACTTTTGCCCAATACAGCGTCATGCTATGCAACCAGAGAGGTGTAACAAGTCTCCACGTTTAAAATAAAAAGAACTTGGGATATAACCATTACATAGATTACCTTTATCCTTAATCAGTTCTCTTGAAAAACCACCAAAACCTCTTTTGTAGACTGTCCAGAAGAATAGCTGCAATTTCTCTACCTAAAGGACCCAAAATATTTAGTAGAGAAGAGCTGGTGAACTGGCTTCATTTGACGTTGAATTTATCTATAAAGAACTTGTTTTTAAAATCTACACTGACCACGTTGACTGCGTCTTTTTATTGAGAGCTTTATAACAATTTTTGGCCAAAGCACTGCGTCTAGTCAAGGCACAGGGAGAATAATATATGTGATGGAAGAAAAGGGACTGCATTTCATCAGCCCATGCAAGAGCAAGATTTCACTAACAGTAAAGCAGTGTAGACAGAGAGGTAGTCTATTACACACGGATCTATAAAGCCTGTCTCGCGAAACCTTTCGATCCTGATCTTCTCGTGCTTCCAGTAATGCATACAGCACAGTGCAGCATTTGCCACGGAATATTATCCGTCTTAACACATCCTTGACAGGGGAGTCCATCTTTATAAAGTTTATAGCCACAGACATGGCACTCGAGTGGTCTCCTTAAAGATACATGTATTAGTTTTATCTATTTTGTTCAGTTCCTTTCCCCAGGCCTAAATGTGTTCTTTAAATGTTTCAGGACTTTGATTTTATATTGCAGGCAGATGAATGGAAAGGCAGAGGACCGTGAGAGAGAGTGCATCTTTATAATTATTTCTTTTTTAAACATTGACAAGTTTTCCAATTTCAGTTATAGATCCTCTATAGAGGCACACAGCACTTGCATCAACAAACCTGCTAACACTTAACTGCCCCATAAACACTACTGGGGAAAATTTTCTCGTACTGAACAGTTTTGTGTCTTATGTTCTTTTAGGGTTAGAAGCTGGTGTGCTCTTCATGCACCTAAGTGTGCAGCATGGAACATAAATATCAAGTCACATCTATACAAGCCAAAATGTTTTAAAATGCCAAAGCAAACCAAAAATATTTAGGAAATTCCCTCTTCAAAAACAGCAGGAAGAGAGTTTTGATTTGCTTAAGAATGAAGCTCCTGTTCAAGAAAATCTGAAAACACATTTATCAGATACTGTAGAAGCCTTTAAAAATTGGTTAGGACATTTCATGACCAATACATGCATTTTCTCCTACAGATGTCAGGACTCCTGCTTTAAAAATGGAAGGATAAACACTGAAAGAATCAAAAAGCACATTCAGAAAATAATTCAGCATTTTGCATTAAGGAGTACTGTGCAAATTTTAAAGAAAACACAGGCAGAACATCAAGAGAAAAATTCCTGTAAAGGACATGCATTAAATAAGAGAATAGTGGAAAATAAAGGGAAATTTCTAAGGGAAATAAACAAAACTTGAATTTTCTGCTAGGGAGATAGACTGTCTTTTCGGACCGGAGTACTTCCAACTAACATGGCTAACTTAGCTCCATGGCTAACGGAGCACAGTAACAGACTACTAAGTGTCTAAAGGCAATGGGCTCATTTCCTCCAAGCCACTAGAGGTAGAGCTCTGTTACAATTAGGATTTTGCAGCCTATGGATCAGAGCTTTGGTCTCCGACAAGCAGGCGGGTGTAATACTCTGTGCAAAGTGTGTGTACAGTCACACCAGTTTGCCTGTGAGTAGCCTCACAGCTACTTTCTGATCAATTAATTGACTTATGCAGTTCTGTTTAGAGAGATGTCCGTTGGGAAAGCTGGCTGGAAATTTCCAACTAAAAAGAGAAAGATTTTTTTTTTAAGACTTATCTTCTATGAAATAATTTCAAAATGGTCATATTCACAAAAGGCAACTACTGTCTAAAGTTCAGTTATCAAAATGTCAAATTTCTCTGATCAAAGGAGAATAACTGATCCGCTAAATAAGTTTGAGGCAAGAAGAAGTCATAATGAAGTCATCAGAACATGATTCATGCCACTCCACTGTTCAAAGCTATTTGAAAATGTACAGTTTGGTGCCCTGCCCCTAGACAACAGAACCGCTTAAGAAGCAATATTATATTCTTTAAAAACCAAAATTATGTTATGCTGGAAGTGCTACTGAGAGGATCAACAGAGAAAGCCAAAATATCATTGCTTGATGCTAGTTAAGAAAGAAAACAAATGTTCAGGGACCATTCTAACCTCTAACTTGTAAATGAGACCCAAACCAATCAGGTCACTGAAAAAATGTATACTGTATTAGGAAGAATGGCCTATAAAGTTTGTGTAAAAAATGGTAGTCATTGACGTCTTAATTCTAGACTCAGATTTGGCACATATTACCCCACTGACCTCAGTCAAGTCCCCCAACCTTAAGAGATAACTGCATGCATTTATGTTGCATCTATACAGGTTCTTTCATTATTTTTATTACAGTAGTACCTAGATGGACTAATTAAATCTAAATTTACATTAGGCAGGCAATTTGTTAGGCATTCAAATACATAAAAAAGCATAAATCCTACGCAGACCTATGAAGGCTTCTTCATGATCCAGCACCCCTGTAGTATACCTGTTGCCAACTGCCTGCTGCATAATTTTGTGCAATTTAACAAAAAAAAAAATAGAGTTAATCAAGTGCAACCTGGCACAAATTTATTTATTTATTTGTTTGAGCCTGATAATGACAGCAAAGGAATGAACTTCCTCCTTCATCAAAACAGAGGAGTGACACCCATGACATGATAATCCTGTGCCACCTCCCAGGCGCCACCCTCCCAGATGCCAACAACTGCAGCAGGCCCTTCTCCAGATGTTGCCAGCTGTAACCCTGCCCTCCTCATTGCCAGTATCTACAATGTGCTGAGACACAACCACGGGAGGACCAGCATAAAATAAATGCAATCCGGTTCCGGTACCAGCAGCATTTCTGCTGTTCCAATGTTTTGAGAATGATGGTTTGGGTTTTTTTTTTTTTTGTTTTAAAAATGTAAATGAAACAGAAAGAGGTTGCTGGGTGAGAGTGCTGGAAGACTCAGAGAGCTTGTTGAATGTTCCAGCCATGATGGACACATTATGCTGAAGCCCTGACTGCTAACAGGGGTCCAAATCTCCAGGATACTCCTGACGCTCTGAGATTCACCTCAATTTGGACTGTACTAAGCAAACAGGAAGATAAAAAGCAATTCTGGAAGATAAAATGCAATTAAAAGTGCATCTCTGCTCAGAGAAGGAGCATACCTGTTCTCCACATGCCTAACATCTTACCAACTTCCCATAGTAGAAATATTTTTTACACCATTTAGCCTTTCAGAGCTACAGAGTAAGGCAGGTGCACTATACCCACCAGATGCCACAATTTTCAAGTTCAGTAATAATTTTTACTACCCGCAATGAAAGAGAAAGTTTTACTTTTGAACTAATCTCAGGTGAACTAGAGGGCAACAAGACAGCATAACTACTTTATAAGAAATCTTAATACTATTTTAACAAACCTTATTTTCCAAGTATGACAGCACTTTGCAACAAAGTCTGGAGAAGAGGAGGCTGAGGGGAGACCTTATCGCTCTCTACAACTACCTGAAAGGGGGTTGTGGTGAGGTGGGTGTTGGTCTCTTCTCTCAAGTAACTAGTGATAGGACAAGAGGAAGTGGGCTCCGGTTGTGCCAGGTTTAGATGGGGTATTAGGAAAAATTTCTTTACTGAGAGAGTGGCCAAACATTGGCACAGGCTGCCCAGGGAGGTGGTGGAGTCGCCATCACTAGAAGTGTTAAAAAAACATGTACAAGTGGCACTTCAGGACATGGTTTAGTGGGATGGTGGTGTTGGGTTGATGGTTGGACTTGATGATCTTAAAGGTTTTTTCCAACCTTAATGATCTTATGATATGATTTGATATTATTTCCCAATGATTTGATATTATTTCCCAAAATGTTTCATGTATACTTTGGCTTTACAACTGCGGCTTCACTTAGAGGAAGTTGAAGCAGAATGACTGCAGTCTATTTTTTCCTTGATTTAGCCCAACACTGCTGGAAGGGGGGCGGGGAGGAGGGCGGGAAGAACTGGTTAATTACAAGTAGCAGCAAATGAGCTGTAATGGAGGTGTCATGAATGTAAATCAGTGACGCCTGATGCAGCAACAGCAGCATCTGTGCATGCAGCTTGCAAAGTAATGAGATCGTGCTGAGGTACTGGCATCCTGCTTTGATCACTTCATCTTCTTCAAGAGCTCTGATGGGAAAACAAAGGTCGGTGGTACTGACCTCCCTCCCCGCAGCCTGCAGACGCACGGACATTAGCGACTGATCAAGGATTGCTGTCTTTCCACCCCGTGATTTCGGAAGGGATGGTTACATAGTTGGACAGCACAAGCTCCTGCAGTATGAAGTGTCATGTTCTAACATGTAGAGGTAATTGGCACTTCATTCTTCACCCTGTAACCAGAAACAGGTGTATGCTTCTTAAAAAAACCCATACCATCAACTCTGCAAAACATGCTCCCTTCCAGAAGGAGAGGCTTGCTGCTGTGTGCTCCAAAGTGGGGGCTGTGAGATTTGTAGGCTTCAATCCTACAGATGGCTTGGACTCATAAAAAACACCCTTAGAAAAGGTACTTGTAAATCTCAGCAACAGAAGATTACAAAATACAGAACAAATTAATAATAACAAGAAGAGACTGTGGGTTTTAACCTTCTTTGGTTTAATACTGTAATTGGGAAATCATTTACTTGTGTTTATACAAAATCCCAACAAAGGACGCTGTCGTGGTTTAACCCCAGCTGGCTACTAAGCACCACGCAGCTGCTTGGGGAAAAAAAAAAAAGTCGAACTGGTGGGTTGAGATAAAGTCAGTTTAATAGGACAGAAAAGGAGGAAAACTAACAATAACAACATCAACAATAAAAACTATACAAAACAAGTGATGCTCACCACCTGAGGACTGATATCCAGCCAGCTCCTGAGCCGCGGTCACTGCCCCGGGGCCAGCTCCCCCCAGTTTATATACTGGGCATGACGCTATCTGGTATGGAATATCCCTTTGGCTGGTGGAGCACGGGAAGCTGAAAAGTCCTTGACTTAGTGTAAGCACTGCTTAGCAACAACTAAAGCATCAGTGTGTTATCGACATTATTCTCATCCTCAGTCCAAAACACAGCACTACACCAGCTACTAGGTAGAAAATGAACTCCACCCCAGCTGAAACCAGGACAGATTCTTAAAATATTAAAACAAGAGGCTTTGGTCCTTGAAAGGGAGCACAAAGCCAGATGTACCGCTGCAGAGCGTTACGTGCCAACTACTCCGCGAAGAGTCAGTCCTCGTTGGTCGTGAGTGGCTCACGAATTTACAGCCAGCAGCAAGAACTGCCTAAGCAAGAACACTTAATGAGTGCATCCACCAATTTTCAGGGGACTTGGTTGATTACCAGCACACAAAACTAGGGAACACACCAATTTAACTGCTGGCCACTGATGCATGAAGAGTTTCACTCACTAGCTTTCATAAGGAAGTCTATAAAATTACTTAACATGTCTGTGTAAACAGATACAGAAAACCTGTGGTGTGCTGGAACATGAGCACATGCTTTCCCCTTCGAACACATCAACCAGACTCACCTGAATCACAGAATCATTAAGGTTGGAAAAAGACCTTTAAGATCATCAAGTCCAACCATCAACCCAACACCACCATGCTCACTAAACCATGTCCTGAAGTGCCACGTCTACGCGTTTTTTGAACAGGAACCGTTTTGAACTGAAGAGGAAAGGGACGTTCAGATCAAGAGGTGTATTTGCCCACATGGTTATCCTACTATAATTATAACTAACCGTAACTATATCCTACCAGAACTACCCTACCTTCCAGAAAATCTTTTATTATTTTAACTACCGATTCATATCAAATAAAAGAATTCCTAGTCATGACTTTGTGCTTTACTAAAATTAATTTTAAGATTGCTTTCTCCTTTCCAGACTGTAAAGTATCTAACTGTGTGAAAAATTGGTGATAGCCTGAGGGGACCTTTAATGAACATACCCACTATTTCTAGAAAGGCAACAAAAAGGGAAAAAGGATTATGGCAAACATGGAAAGAATTGGCTGGGCCCTCTTAATTAATATGCTATCTAAATTTTGAATAATAGATTTTAAAAGTTTAATATAAATCTCAAAAAAACACATTCAATGCTTCAAACCTAGCTCCTGAACAAATAAGCACATTTAAAGTTCACATTACAGCTCAAATATTTCAATGAAAACATACAACCCCATGCAAACAGGCTTATGATTCTGGGCTTAACAGAAAAACACACAGATATTACAGCAGAATCCCCTGCTCCCACTTCATTCAGAATGAATCTGCATCTAGCTAAAAAGTGCACAATTAATATTTCATCCACCTCTGTTGAGCACTCTCATTCCTAATGGACTGTATTGATCAAAGGAAGAAAGTTAAACATCTCTGTTGCTGTAGGGA
>NW_010564174.1:8144-17398 GCF_000687285.1 Phaethon lepturus
ATGAAGTGATCATCATTTCATAGGTAAATCTGCTGAATAAAGGGTTTATAGAATTTTGATATTCTAAAGCTGTTCGAAGGATATTCTCTTACATGTATTTATAGGTTGGAGAGCAACTGAGACAGGGGTAACTACTGACCACCAAAGACCCTTCATCAAGCCAAGATGCTGAAGCAATATGCAACTCTATACAAAAGGCAGAAATATGCAATTCCTGCTTCCTCGCTCTGATTCAAAAGCACGCATAAGGCACGCATGGTGTAAAGGGTTCTGCCAGCCAAGGGAACGCTGTGTCAAAGCAAAATCACTTATACAAAGTAGTCATAGAAAAGTCAAACTTGTTGCTTGAATGAGATCTGCCACAGCAGCCCTCACATAAGTCTATCAGGACCAAGTACTGGCTGAAAGGAGTGAGCAAAGAAAACAGATTCTGTTTTATTCCTTTTGCATTCAAAGGGAACAGGAGTTTGAATGTACAAGATAAATAACAGAGACCGAAAAGATTTGTAGTCTCTTTATCAATTTCTCTTCCCACCTGAAGCAGTTCTACGCGTTCAGAATCCAGACTGGCTTAAACACAAGAGGGGTGACAGTATCGCATCCAGTCTGCAAAACACTATTTATACTTTGCTGATTAAGTGTAATGCTGTTAGATATCAGACAACGGCACTGGTTAAATCAACAGGGTAAGAAGTTCTCACTGCTGTGCCACCCTCTGCACGGTGTCAGCACAACTGTGCAGCTAGAGAGCAAAGCAGCCTTGGGGAACACAAAGGGGATGCGGTGGAAGAGCAGAAAGAAAGAGAAATAAGACTATTTGAGCTGCTATGAAAAGCTCCACAGTTTAAGGTGAGTTGATGGTATTTAACACTACGTACTCCCTTCTAGCATCTACAAACATCCCAGCCCTACGCTCATCTGCGGGATGTCGTGGGTAACTTGGGACCATCGTCCCCAGCCATAACATTTTAAAACAAAAATTCAACAGCAACAGTATCATCAGGGCAAACAGGACTGAAAAGATTGTTTCATAACAAAGCTACGTATATGTGCTGTATTTGTAAGACAAAAGACTCATTCAGGACATTTCTACTTACAGCCCACCGTCTTCGGCTGAGCAAAGGGAGCTCGACGACACGAAGGCAAGCCTGCAGGTTCTGTCCAAGGATTTCTAAATAGCTTTCCATTTCTGTTACTGGAAAAATACTATGCAGTATTTCACATATAATTTAAAATCCGTACTTTTAACTTCAGTTTTTAAAAGCAACTAATGCTAATTAAGGTAGCAAAAGAAACTGCTAGAAATCTGAAAGTTTCTCACCAGTGGATCTGCACAAGCAGAGACAAAGCAGAAACTATTTGCCTGGGTATCTCCAAGGTGGATTTCTATGTTACAGTAGTATGTGAGTACATCATGAGAGTTGCTGAAAATTAAGGAACTATCAATATTCCTAATTTACAGATAGTGCAGAAGACTCCCTTAAAAGTCACCATACGTGCCCAACAGCAGAAGGGTAAGGAGAGCAGAGAAATGAACCCACAACTCCCTGGTCTCTTTAACAAGGACAGTGTGGAGCTCTGCACCTGGGGAGGAACAACCCCATGCACCAGTACGGGTTAGGGGCTGACCTGCTGGAAAGCAGCTCCGTGGAGAAGGACCTTGGAGTCTTGGCAGACAATAAGTTGTCCATGGGACAGCAATGTGCCCTGGTAGCCAAGAGGGCCAATGGTATCCTGGGGTGCATTAAGAAGAGTGTGACCAGCAGGTCAAGAGAGGTTATCCTCCCCCTCTACTCTGCGCTGGTGAGGCCTCATCTGGAGTATTGTGTCCAGTTCGGGGGTCCCCAGTTCAAGAGAGACAGGGAACTTCTAGAAAGAGTCCAGCGGAGGGCTACAAGGATGATTAAGGGACTGGAACATCTCTCGTATGAGGAAAGGCTGAGAGACCCGGGTCTGTTGAGTCTGGAGAAGAGAAGGCTGAGAGGGGACCTTACCAATGTCTATAAATATCTGAGGGGTGGCTGTCAGGAGGATGGAGCCAGTCTCTTCTCAGTAGTGCCCAGTGATGGGATGAGGGGCAATGGGCACAAACTGCAGCATAGGAAGCTCCACCTCAACATGAGGAAAAACTTCTTTAGCGTGAGTGTGATGGAGCACTGGAACAGGCTGCCCAGAGAGGTTGTGGAGTCTCCTTCTCTGGAGACCTTCCAAACCCAACTGGACGCGTTCCTGTGCAACCTGCTGTGGGTGATCCTGCCTTGGCAGGGGGGTTGGACCAGATGATCTTCAGAGGTCCCTTCCAACCCCCACCGTTCTGTGATTCTGTGGTCTCAGTTCAATGTTGTCATTAAAAAGCTTATTTTCTCTATATACTGCATTTTTTTCAATGTCCAGAAAATGGACATCACTGCTTTGTGATCAAAGTGTCACTGTTATTCATTTAACGTGGCTTCATTACAAACTTTCTCAGCTTCACTTCCCAGTTCAAAAGAATATTAGCTAAAACACAACTTAAAGGAAGTATTCTTAATGTTTCTATGTATTTACAGATAACAATCAAACGTAACTGTGTTTTAATTTTATTTTCAGTAAACATTAATAAACCAAGCTTCATGATACAGAAGTCACCAACTAAAAAAAGATACAATATTGATGTTTTGTCATTTATTCCTGTTCACTCTATCCTGAATGAAAGCCCCTGCTGAATGTATTTTCAAGGTTGTAATAACCTGTTGCCTGGCTATCACCAAGCCCTCGCTTCCATCAGCGATGACAGCAATGGAAATGATCGAGGATCACATGAAACATATTGATTTGGTTTGTAAAACTGTTTTTAAAATGTCTCAAATGTGTGAAGATCGTACCATTGAAGCAGCCTCAGCAAATCCCAAACCTTTCAGTATTTAATCAAAAGAGGTCCTCCAGTTCCCAAGAGGCTTTTCTCCTGATGGCAAGGCTCATGATGAAAAGTCTCATAGTAAGGGAATAAAGTCATCAAAATCTGTACTTCAGAATAAACACCCAATCCTCCAGATGATGCAAAGAATCATCCATGATTAAAACTATTAGCGCTGGATAATTTCATCCAGGAGCCTATCAACATACACACACACACATATAAACCCTGCGCCGTGATGCACAAGATCCAGAATTTGGCTTCGTTGCCGACACAGGCATTTGGAAGTGACACTGGGGTGACACACTGAGATGCTGAGGAAACCTCACCCTTGCTTTGCTTCGCACAGACACTGCCTGGGCAGTAGAAACCAAAATGGACAGCCAGTCCCCAAAGAGGACCTGGGTTTTCTGCCAGTCTGGCTAGCTGGGGACTATGTTTTTGCCAAGACCAGAAGCAAGAAGCAACTCCATCTTGTCTATGAGACGGCGGTGGAGCAGGAGAAGAATGGCAAAATATTTTGGCAAAAGCACTAGTCCATGGCTATGAAGTCTGTTATCTATCACAAGGAATCAAAACCCACAGAAGATAAAGTAAAAACATTTATTCTAGGCCAAATTTGCACTATCTGCTTACTCTATTCCCAAATGAGTAATCAAGATGTTACTTGGCTCTCGACACCACGGGGAAATAAAATGTCACCACTGCAGCTGCCGAATTTCCTGCTACCAACTCTTCAAATTAAGGAAAACCACCACAATACAAACGTACAATTCGATTAGTTAAAGTTCAAATCTTTGCCCAAAGCCCCGCTCTTCCTGTAATATTGCATTCTTTTCTTCTTGTGTAAACGTCTCATTATAACAGAGACATCTTCATAATATAATAATTCTGGTTATAATGTAACTGTGGGTAACATAACTCCTGCATTAGACAAGGCAGCATGCTCTAGTAATGTTGTTTTAATGTCATTTGTGTACTGCAGGAACTGACTGAACCTGGTCATTTAGAATTTGATCAATGTGAATTAGTGTCTTAAAGAGATGAACCTTTTGATAATTCAGAATTTGATCAATGTGAATCAGGACCTCATAGAGATAAAACATCTATCATGAACATTTGGAATATCAGTCTAATCCAGGCAGCGCTGGAGAAGGTAATAAGCATCAATAAGGACTGCAGACAAAGTGCAGAAGACTTGCCACTTCTCTGATACAAGTCCATATGGGATATTTGCTCTTTCCTTTTTAATGGGGTGAATTATCCCTAAAGACTGATGAAGCCACAGCTGATGTAATTTCAGGGACTAAACAGAGGAAGGAAAAGGAAAATCCAGGAAATATTTAAGTAATTATCCACTTCTCTTTGCTCTTGAAAGAGATGTAGCTTAAAAAGTTGAAGAAATTCACGTTATCTCAATAAAACTTAGTAACTGATTCTAGACATGTTTAAAATAGAGGCTATTTTGTAATAATACCACAATTAGATCTATTAATCTCGCTCTTAGAAACTGAAATCACACTGACATGCAGCACACTGGTTTATGCATTAACAAAATTTAGCAGTTCAACCTTATTTAATTCTTCTTTTACAGCCAATTAAACAAGCTCTTTAAACACCATTGCTTGAAACTCTGTCCTCAATCCTCACATGCAATTAAACTGTGAGGTTTTAGTTTAGTGAGAAGTGCCTCGTGACACCAAAAGCGCATCATCGTTAGGTTTCACTAAATCAGTCATAATTTATCCATCAAGTTCCATGCAAGAGGCAGTGATAAAATAACATCTGCTGAATTTAAACCTTCAATAAAAAGACATAGCATTTAAATGGGTTTTATATACAGAAAACTTTTAAATTATAAAATAATATTGATATTTCATGCACTTTATCAAAACTGCTGCAATTTATGAGCAGAATTCCGGCAGCTTTTTCTTCTCATAATGTTTTCCTTTCACTTTTTTTTAAACCAACGGACCAAAAATTGGATCCACTAATCAGAAAGCTCCAAATAATTTTTCAAGAAGTTTGGCTTGAAGTGCAAAAGCAGCACAGCAATTTCAGTAATGGCATTACAGCCAAGACTGTTTGGCCTGTTTAGGAGCCCTGCTGACAGAGTCCCCTGGGAGGCAGTCCTGAAGGGCAAAGGAGAACAGGAAGGCTGGACGTTCTTCAGGAAGGAAACCGTACAGGCTCAGGAGCAGGCCGTCCCCATGTGCCGGAAGACGAGCCGGCGGGGAAGAAGACCGGCCTGGCTGAACAGAGAGCTTTGGCTGGAACGCAGGAAAAAAAGGAGTTCATGACCTTTGGAAGAAGGGCAGGCAACTCAGGAGGACTACAGGGATGTCATGAGGTTATGCAGGGAGAAAATCAGAAGGGCCAAAGCCCAGCTAGAATTTAAGCTGGCTACTGCCGTAAAAGACAATAAAAAATGTTTTTATGAATACCCTAACAACAAAAGGAGGGCTAAGGAGAATCTCCATCCTTTACTGGATGCGGGGGGAAACAGTGACAGAGGGTGAGGAATACGCTGAGGTACTTAATGCCACCTTTGCCTCAGTCGTTAACAGTAAGACAAGTTGTCCTCCAGGCTCCCAGCCCCCTGAGCTGAAGACAGGGAGCAGAGTGAAGCCCCCATAATCCACAGGGAAATGGTTAGTGACCTGCTGCACCACTTAGACACACACAAATCTTTAAGGCCAGATGGGATCTACCCAAGGGTGCTGAGGGAGCTGGCGGAAGTGCTCACCAAGCCACTTGCCATCATTTACCAGCAGTTCTGGCTAACCGGAGAGGTACCAGTTGACTGGAAACTAGCAAATGTGACACCCATCTACAAAGGCTGGAAGGAGGATCTGGGGAACTACAGGCCTGTCAGTCTGATCTTGCTGCCAGAGAACGGTGGAGGTTATAGAGCAGATCATCTCGAGTGCCATCATGTGGCACGTACAGAACAACCAGGTGATCAGGCCCAGTCAGCATTGGTTTATGAAAGGCAGGTCCTCCTTGACTGACCTGATCTCCTTCTATGACAAGGTGACCTGCTTAGTGGATGAGGGAAAGGCTGTGGATGTTGTATGTCTGGACTTTAGTAAAGCCTTTGACACCATTTCCCACAGCATTCTCCTGGAGAAACTCGCTGCTCGTGGCTTGGATGGCCATAGTCTTTGCTGGATAAAATCTGGCTGGATGGCTGGGCCCAAAGAGTTGTGGTGAATGGAGTTAAAATCCATTGGTGGCCAGTCACAAGTGGTGCTCCCCAGGGCTCAGTATTGGTGCCAGTTCTGTTTAGTATCTTTATCAACAATCTGGACAAGGGGATCGAGTGCTCCCTCAGTAATTCAGCAGATGACACCAAGCTGTGCGGGAGTATTGATCTGCTTGAGGGCAGGAGGGCTCTGCAGAGGGATCTGGAAAGGCTGGATTGGTGGGCAGAGGTCAACTGTATGAGGTTCAACAAGGCCAAGTGCCAGGTCCTGCACTTTGCTCACAACAACCCCATGCAACGCTACAGGCTTGGGTGACGCACTGGTGAGGCTGCACCTCGAACACTGTGTTCAGTTTTGGGCCCCTCACTACAAGAAGGACATTGAGGTGCTGGAGCATGTCCAGAGAAGGGCAACGCAGTGGGTGAAGGGTCTGGAGAACAAGTCTGTTGAGGAGCGGCTGAGGAAACCAGCATTGTTTAGTCTGGAGAAGAGAAGGCTCAAGGGAGACCTTATCGCTGTCTACAGATACCTCAAAGGAGGCTGTAGCAAGGTAGGTGCCGGTATCTTCTCCCAAGTAACAAGTGATAGGACGAGAGGAAATGGCTTCAAGTTGAGCCAGGGGAGGTTTAGATTGGACATAGGAGAAATTTCTTCACTGAAAGGGTTGTCAAGCACTGGAAGAGGGAGCCCAGGGAAGGGGTTGAGTAACCATCCCTGGAGGTATTTAAAAGACATGTAGACGTGGTGCTTAGAGACGTGGTTTCCATCCCTGGAAAATTCAAGGTCAGGTTGGACAGGGCTCTGAGCAACCTGATCTAATTGAAGATGTCCCTGCTCATTGCAGGGGGGTTGGACTAGACGACCTTTAAAGGTCCCTTCCAACCCACACTATTCTATGGTTCTATGGTTTAGTAATGGATTTGGCAGTGTTAGGTTAACAGTTGGATGCAATGGTCTTAAAGGTCTTTTCCAACCTAAATGATTCTATGATTCTATGGCTAGTCAAATAGTGATTTCTATTTATACCTTTAGTCTCTCGAAAATTATGAAAAGATCAATCTCATGAAATGTTAGGAATCTCTGATTCCGCCTCCATATCCCTCTTCAGTAAATACTCCTTGGTTTATGCAGATAGACTAAAACATCCTTCAAAATGGTTTTCTTAAAATTCTTAGATACTGCCTGTGCTAAGGACTGGCCCCTGTTATATCTACCAGCTCAGTTTATGCAAAAAGGAACCCAAAAGCATTTGATCTACTTAGGAAATAATTTTTATATTTGGGGGGAAAAAAACAAACCCAAAGCCATTTCCTACCTCTGGCCACAATAACCACCTAGAGCTATGAACAAGTACTTCAAATCACAACAAAAAGTTATTTAGGAATAACGAAAGTGAGATTAGACAATAATTAGATTTCAAAACCTGAAAATACCTCACTGTAACAAAGGAAGGGGAAATACCCTGTTGATGGAAATCTTATCACAGATGGAAAAAAATGACAATGAGTAACAACATACCAGGCTTCCCATCCATAATGGGAAACTCTCCAAATTATGCTTAAATCAGACCTTGAGTCAATGGTCATCCTGTCCCTCTTATTTAAGGGACAGATAAATTCAGTCTTCAATATACTCTGCACCATTAACCAATACAAAGATTTTATATATACACTAGAGAACATTTAACAATTCATGATCTTTAAGAGCTAAAATTACTTTTATCTTACAGTTGAGAACTTTATTTATATCATTATCAGCAGCTCAAAAAGGTTTTTTTTGCTCATCAAAAACCAAAACAAAATGCAAAACAACACAAAATTCTTTCACAAATCTAAAAATTGTCACAGAATAATTCATTTTATACAGCATTTCTTGGTTACTGCTGAGAGTAAAAGGTTGTAAGAAGTTTCTCAGTATCCTTACCAAAATGATAAATGGAACCTTCTCCCTAATGGATCAAACAGCAGAAAGGGAAGAGTCCAAGGCTAAGGGTCAGAGTCACTTTGATCCATCAATTACTATATCTTCATTTAACCATCCTCAGGTCTAATAAAAATTATTTAAATTGACCTTCACTGTTAAGGACAAAGTGAAGTCCTTTCACATCATGCAAGCACAGGATGAATAGTATTGTAATGCAAAGTTGGAACGACATTTTTGGTGCTCCATTAGAGAAAAAGAGTTAAGGAATATATTTTTAGGGTATTTCATGTATCTCATCAAATGCAAATTAATTAGTATATTACTAAATGCACATCCATTTTCTATGCAGCTTATGGTTATGATGCACTGGCTTCCAATTTCTTCAAAATTCTCTCAATAACCAGCACAGACTGATAGGATCTATGATTAGGGGAAGAGGAATTATTGTGCTTTTTAATGTGGTAAGAACTCACCTAGCTGCCAGGCTCAAAAACAACAATAGAAAAGACTTACTTGAACCGAGCTGACACCTCATCGGCAGCTTTTTGGTATTGCTCCGTGGTAACTTTGTAGAACTGGGCACTCTGGGAAGTTGAAAAAGATAAAAAAATAAACAACACAGATTTCATCTGGTATCATTTATATGCATCCTAATATCTAGTAAATAATGCTAATTTAGATATTACATCCATTTAAGTTGCTCAAAAAAAAAAAAATCCAAACCCAGACCTGAGCTTCAAATCAGGTATTCTACAAAGTTTCAGAGATGACTTTTTGTTTGGTTGTTTTTTTTTTGAAGAAGTGTGTCCTGCTGGTTCTGGAAGGTTACGCAAAAGAGATAAATAGTTCTCTCAGGGAGGAAACTGTAAAGATACATGGGGTAAGAATCACATCTTTAGCACTAGCTGCTATTGCAACCTTTGAAGCTTTTTAAAAAAAAAAAAAGTCGTCAAAATACTGAATCCTTGCTTCTTTGCAAGTCCCTGTTTGTGTTACTTAGACATATATCCCCATCTAGTTTGCAGGGGATACTCAAGTCAAACTTCAAAGTTGCACAATAAATTAACTACAGCTTTACTTTCTCTTTTGCTCTTTGCCTTGATAATGCCTCGCGCAGCGAGTTATTTTAATATTCCAAACTTCCAGGTCGCTTCAATCAGTTGCTACTTTTACTTTTTAAAATTAGGCAGCTTCAGAACATATTTTCATCTCCCCTAAGCCCAGGAATG